>NW_027509186.1:17237500-17370000 GCF_051911475.1 Siphateles boraxobius | reverse complement strand
AGTCAAAGTTAACCATAATTACATATGCCAACCAAACTTAAACCATAATACCATGTCCTGACAAAAACGCCTCTAAAAAACAACCTAGAACTGATTATTAACGTTTAAATCATGGCCATACGAACAGGACCAAAATCTGACCCGTGCAGACCTGAATTAATTATAAATAAACATATCATAAAAGCTGAACACATATAATTTAAAGGGCACAAAAGTGTGTACAAGCAGCTCTGCTTAAGCGGTGTTCAAACTACCGCTTACAAATTCTGCAAGGTGTGTTTACAGAAAGATAATATCAATATCATGAACCTCTGCTTTAATACTGAATGGTCGTTCTTCAAGAATGAGGGTTAGTTTCTTTATCAGAGCAGGACAAGTTTATTTAAATGTTCAATTAGCCTGATACTCCTCCTGCGACCTCTCCAGCCAGGCGAAATTAGCCTAAAATGACCCTGACTAAGACCACACTCGACCTCTGGCCTTGTCCTGTGACCTGGTTTCGACTGGGAGAGTAGACTGACTGATATCTGACAGACAGGGCAGTCGCGAGGAGGGGCGGTCTTTAACCTGGCTAAAAAGAAGGATTTATGAGCCTCTGGCTTAAATTGAGTTTGGGAAGTCTAACTCCTCCCAGTGTGATGACATCACAGAAGGAGAATTGACCACTATAATCCATCAGTGAGGTCAGAGCTCTAAAAAATACTAAAGCAATACATTCCGACAATTGTCCGACTAAAACTTTACTCTAGTTAAAAATGACAACATTTTACAAATTCAATTTATTTTAATTTCTACTTCCTTGCATTCAAATTCAACTTGCAATTCTGTTTTCTTCCTCAATCCAATTTCTGGAACCAAGCCGCAATGTCTCAAATCACTCCAGAATGGCACACAACCCTGGTTTGCTGTGACCGAATAAGCATGTGAAATCTTCTGTACATATTTCCAGACTTAAGTGGCATTAAAAAGACTTTCAAGGACATTTATATTATGTAATTGGCATAACATTGACCAATAGCCTGTCTAGTAATTGTGACTAATGGGATTACAGCAATGCTAACTGAGGTTAGTGTAAGATCACAGAGCTGAGTAGAGGTTTTCCCCATAAAACATGCGGGCCAGGGTTAATCACACTGCCTCGCTCCTGATGACAGTAAAACCCTAAGTCATAACAGGAGCCTATGAGCCTATGTTATCTGCACACTTCGTCTCCAACTGTGTAAGGATTTTCATACCTGAAAAGGGCTGTAATCAGACTACTGTAGAGAAACACATCTCAAATGTAATGTTTGATCCTACCTCCCATGCCTGGGTAGCATTTTCTGGGCTGTGTCTTGAAGTTCCCTCGTAGGGTCCAAGACGTTCTCCCACCTCCAGTCTCCTCCGGCTCCAGACACCCAGGTTTCCTCTGGTAATAGCCGACTCGCGGACCTCAAAGTCTGGGGGCACCGATTCGACCCCATCCCCGGCCAGGTACATTGAAGTGTGGAACGACGGGTGGAAGGGGGAGGGGGCGACTGGGGAGGCCGCATCACCTGATAGGCCAGGGGAAGGAAGGTCACTAGCAGTGGCCAATGGGAGTGGATCTCCATCAGATACTCCAAGTTCTTCCAGGTCATCAGAGGCAAATAGAGAAAAGTCCTCTCCATCTCCTAAACGAGAATAGACAGAAATATTTCACTTCATGAGACTTTAGCAGTTATTTAAATGTAGAATTTCTGCGCCTCTAGTGGCACCAAAAATAATGTTAGTTTAAGCGGCCTATAAAGCACTGACTAAACCAATGGAAAACGGGGAAACCATTTATTTTAGCAATTCTGTTTGGTGCCTCTAGTGGCAAACAAACTGCATTACAACTTTAACTTTGAGACCTTATGCTTATAAATCCCACTGGGTTTATCATTCGAATGTTATTAAAGAACATTAAGATGAATGTATTCTTACATTTCAACAGCAGACAATAGCGTTCAACTGTCAAGTTTAAATTACATACATTTTCTTATGTTGTTAACAATTCATTGAAAATGAAAATATTAGACAACATTCCATTATCGATTAGTCAAATCTGAGTGATGTCAATTTATAGATGTGAGATAGGCTTACACTTTTCTATGAACAATACGCATATGGGGAAAAAAATAGTTGAGGTCACAGATTGTGCAGCTTTGGGAATAGTGTATGACTCAAGTTGTTCAAAACACAACAACGTTTTGCATTAAGCGCTCTACAATCTTATAAGCATATTGTGTAGCTTTACACAAAGAGAGCACAATATTGTGCCTAAAATATTTATTTTGCAAAATAGCTGTTGTTGGACATTAACTTAAGGTTTAAAATTCTTTAAAAAAAGAAAAGAAAATAAGAGCAGTAACTGCAAAGGGATTGTAAATCAAGTTTATTTATATGCGTTATATACTGTACAGTAATATACAGGAAAACAACATCAGTTCCACAAAATTCTTCATTTAATAAGTATTTTTCCCATTTCTTTCTTTGTAGGATTTCAAAAAATTATAACAGGTAGCCTAGACGTAAACGAAGAAAACAAAACAAATTGAAGGCCACTGAAATAGTCTATTAACTTAGCAAAAGATACATATTCAACACTAAGACTAATTATAAAAGGCCAACAGCAATATAATGCGTTTTCAAGCACTGTACCAGTACACTTTCCGCACTATTCAAAAGTTAAGTACTTATTATTTGTTTTTGAAAACCCATACTTTCAGACCACAACCAGCCCATGTATGCGACCTCTCCAGATACGAGTAAATATACATAGAACCATAAAAAAATATTTGACCGCTAGAGCTGTTAAACAAACACAGGGAAGGGGAAAGTGGTTTGAGTCTGTGATAACAGTTAATCCAGACTGGATAAGGTGTCTGGGGTGATAATCATCTTCACTGCCTCACTGGTTACGCCCCGTCATCCTCCTCCTGGGGCCTGCTTTGGATTGTTTGGATACAAGGGAAGGGGGGGATCTCCAGTGGGAAGAGCTGGCCGATCCGTGGAATCACTGTGCAGCCCCAAACACTTTTATGCTTCCTTTTTCCCAATTTTTCCATCTACCCAGTGAAGAGGATTCAGTGTGAAAACAGCGGATGCTGTAGATGTTTAGTTTAATTATGAGCTGAATACAGGGAGGATGTTGTCTGGTGACCTGTGACCTCTCGCTCAACTCGGAGAGGAAAACCAGCGCGTGGCTGATGAGGGAAGTGCTCATATTGTCTGTCCTTAAATACCATCCCTCCTGGGTCTCAAGTATATTATACTGTATACCAGGGTTTCCCAAAGCGGTTAGTGAAGTAAAAGCAGAGGGTTTGTGAGTTGATGAAAAGCTAATACTTCATAAAATGTAACATTAAAGTAAATAAAGGGGGCTGCTCAATGAATAGAAAAAAAATGAAATAGCAATATAACAAAGGCAGAAGAATATAAAGTTGCGCTGCATGTTTCAGAGGAAAGAGCGACACTGAGATCATTTACACATGTACAGTAAAAACTTCATCTCTGCAAGCACTGTGAGTTTAAAATGCATTTTGGGAACACTTTTATGGACAGAAGTTTACAGCATTTCACCATTATTCAAATATATTCACCTGTTAAGAGCCATGGCCAAAAGCATTGGCAGTGACATAAATTTAGTATTTCACAAATTTTGCTACTTCAGTAAAAAAACAATGATAACCATTTCATAAGTTTTAAAGGCTTTTATTGGCAAAACATTCAGTATGTATTCAATATATGCAAAGAGTCGATATTTACAGTGTTAAACCTCTGCAGTTCACTCTGGCATGCTGGATATCAGCTTCACATAACCAAACCCTGACTGATGGCGATCCGTTGTTCCCTTATTAGTGCTCAGAGTTTATCAAAATTCGTGGACTTCTGGTTGTCCACTCGCATTTTAAGGATTGACCACAGGTTCTCTATGGCATTGAGATCTGAGGAGTTGCCTCAGCCACGGATCTCTGAGCCACTTCATTATTCACTCCTGCCTTGTGACATGGTTAATGCTGGAAAATGCACTGTCAGGCTGAACGGCTCTAAGAAAGGTAAGTAACGGTTCCAGTTATATTTGCACTTGAGCTTGGTCTGGCACGGCACGATTACAAAGTGTTCTCAGTCTGTATTTCTCATCACGGTTGGCTAACCGTGCTAAACTGTGCTTGTAGAATGAGTCTAGTGGCGTCACAACTCAGGATTGGTCACTTGTCTGTTGCCTTGCAAGCAGTCTCTCTGTAGCTCTGTAGCTGAATTGTGTTCACATTACATTGTTTGGGTCCGAACCGTGGTGCGTTTGCATCGTGAAACAGCAGCTGTTAACCCTTGTTGCTTGGTCAGGATGATGCAGGAGGTGGCGGAAAAATGCATAGTGTAGTTCAACTCAATTTTACATTCGTGTTTTTGAATCTTTGGTTTTCATTTCAAATGGAACTTGCGTCTTTTTGCTGCGAATATACTGCAAATGTTCAAAAGAATGCAGGTGTCCATTTCTACTGAAGGTGAGCAGAAATGAGATGAGAGGAAAGTGAGTGAGAACACACAGACTTATCGAAATCATACGTCATCAATAGAGGTTCACTTGCGCAATTTAGTACGACTGCATTCATATCAGCAGTGAACTGTACCAGAGATCACATGAACCGAACTCCAGACCACCCTTTTTATGAGGACTCACCAGAGTACGGAAAACAACGTTCACATCATCCAAACAAACCAAACTCTGATGTCAATTTAACCCAGATGTGCACCAAAAGTGCTAGTGTGAAAGCACCCTTAAATATCCTCACAAGCCCAACACACAGCAACCAATGGCGTGAGTTTGGGGCGGGACTATCTTTATAGTCCATCCAACAGGAGACGAGTAGAGTTGGGAAACCTGTTTGAAAATAATCAATTCTTCAGCTTCAAAAAACACTTTTCTCTTATTGAAGCCCTGGTGCAGTGGTAGCACAAGGACTGTTAACATGGTGATGAGGGTTTGAGCTCTGACATAAAACATGCTTTTACTTAAACTTCTTGAGACAAAACCTTTTCGGCAAATGCGTTTAAATAAGAGTTTGCTAACATAGTTCAACAGGCGATATCACTAACACACTGCGACCTGAGAGGCAGCAGCAAAAAGCTAACACACGGAGCTAACATGCTCTACCTAATGTGCCGTTGCTAACACGCTTGGAGCTAACCTGCTGTGCATAAGTCACGGAGGGGCTAACATACTGTGGCTAGCACGCTGTGGCTAACGTGTTGTGACAGGTAGTGGTGAGTGCTAATGAGGGCTGGGCCGGAGCTCCTGCACATCTTTCTGTCTCCTAACATTCCTATCACTCAATGGGGCTCTACGCTTCACGGTGCCTTCAGAGTCACGGCCATTCTGCTCACCACGCCACATTAATGAGCATCTCCGACTCTTCTTTTCACTAAGGCTGAGTTAGAATTTACACTAATAATGTGATTGGAAGGAATTGAAAGATAATAAATAAAGACTAGAGTTAAAAATATTAAAGATGACAGCTCGGGTCCAGATTATCCGACAAATGATGATTGATAAATATAAAATAAACACTCACGTTAGAAAATCTCCATAACAATGTACACCAACAAAGTGTAACAAACTTTTTCATGTTATCACGCCTACAACTGAAGCTCATTGGAACAAAATCACTCTCCTCATGCATATTAAACATGAAGGAAATTTTGATTAAGGAAGAATTATTACAGTATACACTATACCGGTCAAAGGTTTAGGGTCGGTAACATTATTTTTATGTTTTTGAAAGAAGTCTGTTAAGTCTCTCACCAAGGCTGCACTCATTTGATCTAAATACAGTAAAAAAGTTTTCTAGTTTAATATGTTGTAAAATGTAATTTATTCCTGCGATGTCAAAGCTGAATATTCAGGTTTCAGTGTCACATGTGCTGCTCAATATTTGTGGATTTTTTTCAGGATTATTTAATGAATAGAAAGTTCAAAAGAACAGCATTTCATTGAGATAAAAATCGTTAGTAACATTACAAAAGTCTTTACTGTCACTTTTGATCAATTTAATGAATTCTCCCTGAATAAAAGTATTAATTGTTAAAAAAAAGATCTTACCCCAAACTTTTGAAGGGTACTTTATTTCGAAAAAAGATTATAAAAACAAACTTGTTTCTTCTGGATAACCTGCACCAATAATTCATGCACAATAAGTCCGGGAACGAGCATTATGAGAGTAAATGGATCCATTTTGAAACCTCTTTGACTTTAACAGTCATATTTCAGTTGGGGAGATGGCAGATTAGGATGGATTTTTTTCAATGTGGTTTATAGAAGGAAGAAATCTGACAGTTTAAAGATTTGCTACAATCATTAACACTTAACCCTTCCTTCTGTTCCTATGATTCATGGCAAAGACAAGAAGTGAATGCTAAAGTAAGATGCTTGGGTGACGTTTGAATGCAAGAAAACCTTTCACGCAGGTTGTCATGGTAATAATATCATCAAGGTATTAAAATAACAAATAGACAAGAGTGGTCTAGACACTGTCTAAATTCATATTCCTTCACAATGATACAAACATAGGTATCTCCAGCTTTCTACAGATATTACTCCTGACTCTGAGTCTTTCCAGATGTCGTCTTGTGCCATTACAATATTTGACTTTGTGGCGTTGCACACACGCACAGAGGGAAACGCATCTGCATGCTTTAAAATGACAGCTGAGGACCTGGTTAAGGCCTGTGGATTCGCTGAGCACGAGAGGCCATAATGATCATCCTAGCCGTGCCATTTAAAATTGCCCCTGCCCACAGAGAGAGTGAAAGCTTGTTGGCCGCAGTCTTCAAACCCTGAGCTTTTAAAGGTAACTCAATCCCTGCTCTGCCATCCCTCCCTTCCTGCGGCTCCAACTGATCGGCTTCATCCTGCCTGTTAAAGAAACGAGGGGAAAAACACTACGGTGAAGGACACTCCAAAGCAGTACGGGGGATTTCTTTTTGGTCTATAAACATATATATTCCTGAAAGGTAAACGTCCCTCAAGAAAAATACACTGACGTGAAGTGCAGAATGAGGTCTGTTTCTTAAAAACGGCCGTGGTTTATGTATTAGATTGCAGATAAAGAATATGGTTTGGCATGAGTTAGAGGTGAGGTTTTTGCAGAACTTCCCTCTCGTTTTATTTGCTTGGCATTAATTGATTCGATTAGGATAAGAACATTTATCAACCACGAACGGTGCGCGTGCGTAAATCAGAATCTTGTGTAAAGCCCGTGAGAAACCCAGGATTTCCTGTAATCTTGATCTGTGGATCCTTCTAAACAAAAGTACCACACCTTCAATTGAGCAGATAACATCAGTATGGACACAAACTAGCAATTATGATGTCAGTGAGATAAATGGATATTATTGTTCTGGGAAAAGTCACCTATAGAACATCCCTGATTAGAATGGGACATTCTAGAACAGAAAGAACAGTGACACGACCTATAAATGTCTCAGCGATGATGTCACTTATACCCAACAATCACAATCGGCAAATGCGAAAGAATAGGAGCATTTCCTGTCATTTAATACAGAACATAACTCATCACTTCCTGTTCCACCCTTAAAGTGGCATTTAAAGCATTGGTGAACAAGCATTTGTGTGTGTATAAAGACTTTCATTGGTAATGCTTATTTTTCCCTACTATGACATACGTTTTAGAACAATATGGATTGAGCGATAGAAACAGATAGAAGAGACAAGAGATTGATGACATGGCAACCACTGGTTGAAGGATGTAGATTACATACATAAACATCAGCGTAACACACTTACAAATCAATCCTCTTAAACTTTTCATTAGTGTAGCGTGTTTAATTCATACACCAGCTGTGTGAGAAGCAGGGATGATATCGAGCAACAGACTTCATACAGTGTGATATGAAACCAGATGTATTTACCAACAACACACACACACGTGCATGTGAGGTGAAAACACATCTTACATCGCACTCAAGATATACATTTTATCAGTTGCATTTCTAAGGGATCAAACCCACGACATTGGCGTTGTAGGCACCATGCTCTCCTTAAACCTGGATTTTTAGGGGAATTTAGGAAATTTGAAAAAAAGAAGTATAAAATTCTAATATGATCTAATATTATCTATAACTCTAATAATATATTTTAATTCAAAATAAAAATAAGTAAAATTATAAATAATTATTTAATTGTAATAATTATATAATTGTGAAAATGAATTGTAATTTTACTTGCATTTGTAGAACTTAGGAAATTTGAAAAAAGTTATAAATCAAAAAAATAAGTAATATTATGAATAGGTTTATTAAAACTAATATATTTTATTATTAAATATTTATTATTTTTATTACTATTTTGGTCACACTTTAGTTTAGGGTCCAATTCTCACTATAAACGATCTATTAACTACGATTTTCCTCAATAAACTTCTAATTATTGCTTATTAATAGTTACTAAATTAGTTGTTAAATTTAGGTATTGGGTAGGATTAAGAGATGTAGATTATGGTAGTGCACAAAAAAGTATTCTCGTCGCTTGATAAATTTAAGATTGAGTCACTGTAGTCACTTGGACTATTTTAACGATATCTTTAATAACTTCTCGGGGAACAAGTGTCAATCCCTTAAGAAACCTATGGAGGAGTGATCCAGCTCTCAGATTTCATCAAAAATATCTTAATTCCTGTTCCGAAGATGAACGAAGGTCTTACGGGGTTGGAACAACATGAGGGTGAGTAAATACTGACAGAATTTTCATTTTTGGGTGAACTATCCCTTTAAGGAATGCAGGATGCAGAATAAGGCATTAATATGTGCTTTATAAGTACTAATAAACAGCCAATATCCATGAAATAAGCAACTAGTTAATAATGAGAATAGGACGCTAAACTGAAGTGCTACCAATCTTTTTTTATGTTACGGTTAAGCGCGAATAAAGCAAAATTGGTGACAATAAACTTGTGATCTCTTTTCTACAAAAGATTAGATATAGTTGCATCCACTGAAGCTCAAGACGCTCTTTGGATCATTCTCAAATCACGCTGGAGAACATGATCATCAGGGTTTATAGGAGTCCATAGCTTGAGTGCTGATGTCATTACAAAAGGAGCATGTTCTAAATACTAAAATTCCTGTCAATATTTTAATTCAACTTTTTATTAAAATTATCATGCTGATAAAATCATTTTTAATTAAAAAAAATATATCAATAAGAGAAAATGCATGTTTGAATCATATCTAAATTCTAAATGGAATACTAATTCCAAGTGTATTATGAAGTATAATGTATCGCTTATGGGACGCAAGTCAGTTCATTACTTATAATTTTGTGAGTAAACATCAGTGGCTGTGTGTGAATGTGTGCGAGTGTGTGTAGTGTTCACCTCTGCTCCAGGGTTCTGCTGTGCTCATACATCACGCGATTACTGTGGGCGGCACGGGACCCCGCGTCATTACCACCAGCATTAGAGATGATAGAACCAGCCATTAATCACCATGACAACACGCCCTAATGGAGAGGTGACCCAGTCAACGCCCGCGGACGCCGGGACACACGCACCTATAGGACGAAAGCGAATCGCACACACACGCGCACCCTGCAGCGCTGTACTCTGTAAATATAGAAACAAGGCGTTCTTGAGGGCCGCGCTGAGATCAGTCTTTAAACGCCATGATTGAGAGGGCAGATTAAGATAGAAAAGATTGAAAAAAGGCTCAAACCTTTTCCTTGACTCTTTCTCTTTTGTTTACTCTCTCGCGATTTGCCTGCACACCTGCTCCTTCACGCTTAACGTTTTTGACAACTCACCCCTTTGGTTTGAAACGCCACAAAGCAACACGCAGCAACATTTCCTACTTTTGGCAACTGGAGCACAACCAAATAAACGTCTCCCGCCTGCCGCCGTTCACCTGAAGAGAGAGACATCCGTCAGCATTCCCATTCCTCTACCTCCTGCGGCGGGATGGACGGAGTATCCTCCACATTCTCTCCGCTCCGGGCCACTACTGAAAGCTAGAAGAGACGTTTTTACCAGCTCCAGGATTTATCACTTCATTGAGAGACAGCCAGAGGGCTGAGAGAAGAGAAACCCGGCCTGATAAGCAACAAAACAATTCAATGGCTGTTACAAGTGCACTGGGCCCGTTTCCCAGCTGAAGATTATCCAGCCAAGACTACGGCTAACATTCATTTTCTATGGTGTATCAATATCAACTTCATTTTGTTCAACACCAGACCTAATCTCTTTGTCGACATCTTAAAAAAAACAGCCACATTAAATGCACAGAAAATATTCAAGCATCTGTTTTCCATGTATAAAATGTATTCCTTTATAAAGATTTTGGGTTTCACTTTATATTAAGTGGCGTTAAGTACTATGTACTTACATCTAAAAATAAGTACAATGTACTTATTGTGTTCAGGTTGTATTGTAAAACACATTGCTGCTATTGAGGTGTAAGGTTAGGGACAGGTGTGGTGGTATGGGAAGGTTTAAAGGGTGGGTTAAGGTGTAAAGGTCAACTGTGTAATTACAAATGTAATTACATATATTAATTACAGCTGTAATTACATGCCGGTACAATGTAAAAACATGTATGTACAAAATAAGTTCATTGTACCAAATTATTAATTTCAATATTAGTACACTTAATATAAAGTGGGACCAGATTCTTTATTTTATATTTTTTATAATAAAAATACAAATCTACTTTTAAACATGTTAAAAAACATTTTTTTTAAATGTATTAAAATTGTATACTTTTTCATTTAATAATCTATTGATTTAATAAATGAAATCATTTGAATAATTTAATAATTACTATTATTAAATGATCTAAATTAAAATAATAATTAATATTGTTACATACCAAATTCATATTGTTTGGTTTTAAATACAATTTTTTTATTAAATTTAATCACTTAATTATTTTAATGACATTTTAAAAAAATGTATAACATTAAAAGTAAAATTTAATATTATTACATATCAAATTCACATTTATATACAGAGATTTTGTATTCAATATTTTTAATTAATGCCTGTTGATGTAACATTTG
Source organism: Siphateles boraxobius (assembly GCF_051911475.1). Classification (NCBI taxonomy): domain Eukaryota; kingdom Metazoa; phylum Chordata; class Actinopteri; order Cypriniformes; family Leuciscidae; genus Siphateles; species Siphateles boraxobius. Next base: position 17,358,929 of record NW_027509186.1, on the reverse strand, counting down.
AATTGTTTTTTTAAATTATTCTAAAAATGTTTTTAAAAGAAGTTAATGGACTTGTGTTACTCACGTTTAACTTATGTTAACAATCCAATGCACAAACAATTTGAACAACTAGTGCCACCACATTTCCAAATATAATTCAAACCGACATTTATGAATCCATTCAAACAGAAAACTCAGACTCAGTCACCACTGAGGACGTATATAATAGCTGGCATACCTGCGATATGTATAAGCATTCAAATTAACTGGCTTAAAAGTTAGTAATGTATTTACTTGCATCCAACTTAGTGTGAACAGCCCTTAACCCTAACACATGCCATCAGATACTGAAAAGCCCTCACAGACATACTTAGGTGTGTGACTAGCATGCCTACAAACAAAATACACAAGAGACATTCCAGCTCAAATCTCCCTTCTGCCCCAAATGAACAAACTCCAGACTCTGTTACCAGCCATTGTGTACGGAATTAAGACTCGGCTTTCTCACTGGCCACTGGAGACCGGCAGGACTAAATGAGTACATTTGTCTTCTCAATGGCCTGGCTGATTGGATGTTTAAAAAGAGTGTGTGTTTGTGTGTGTGTAGAGCAGATGTAAGTCTACTGCCCAGAGGGAAAGAGGAGCAGTCGGCACAATACATAATTAACCCGGACACTCAATTGAATGAGAGCGTCATTGGATCAGGGTGAGAATCCTTAAGATTCAGACAAACATTCCCTGAAACAGTATTAACTCAACAACCGTTCACACAATCCCTCTTCAGCATTCAATCACACGCTGGTTTTCTCGCACATATGAAAAAAACACTTTGGAATGCGCTATGTTTTTCCAGTTTGCAATGCAGACTGCATACTACGTACAGTGTGTGAATATTCCTTATGCATGGAATACGGATGACGTAATGCATTAGACAAAACGTGTAGCATTCCAGCCGAGCCTTGGGTACGGTATCCCATGATGCAATGCACATTAGCCAGACGGCAAAAACATAAGATTTATATAAATTTTGCACAAATTGGATCAACTGTTTATGATAACTGGACACCACTCTCTGAATTAAACAAAGTAGTCAGGTCATGTGCAGCTGGTTACTATTTGAAATATTGGCCATTGCATACTGCTATTGAAAAACAGTGGCATGAAAAATACAATATGAATGGCATAGTGGGCATTAAGTTAGTATTTTATTCCCATTGGGTTGGTTCACAATATAACACAACCATATTATTCTTACTACAGTGTAAATAAATAACATGATCAGTAAATCATGACAACAACTGTTTTTACATTAAATCCTCAAATAAGTTAAGCAACTTTATGTTTTACAAGATTCAACTCACTTTTAAAGTCAGTTTAATACAATTTAAGTTGAGATTACTTATACAGAGAAGTTGATTGCACTTAAAATGTCAAGGTTGTTTTTACATTGAATTTTTACAGTATTCAAATTGTCTTTAGACACAGAATACGCAATTTATCTTATACGTTTACCTAAATGTGGAGTATAAAACCAGATCACACTATTAGATCCTGAATCCCACAATGCAATAGACTTCAACTTGCATATTCAGAGCGAACTGAGCAACTACTTTCAAATGCATAAGCTAGGGTCGTACTTAGAGCGGTGCAACTGGTGCGGAAAGTGATATTTGAAATATTTATTGTGGCATATTGCATACTATGAAAAAATTAGCATGCAATATACAGTATGAACTGCATAGTGGATACCCCCCCCCCCCTCCACACCAAGTGTGGTCCCCACTTCCTCTATGCTTGGGACGGCCCTGACTTTATCAATTACTTGAAAATATTGACCTTCTTCAACACATTATTTTATCAAATATTCCAACATTTTTACAAAAAAAAAATGTGTATTAAAAATGCGCAATTTTTTTTACATCTAAATGCATTTTCTGAATTAAATATGAAACATACTATAAAAAAAACATACTACTGTTAGAAACGTTTAATGTTGCATACTGCAAACTATTTCCCATGCTTAAACAGTGCGTGATGCTGTGAGCAGTGCGTAAGTATTCCATTACGAACATACCCATTCCCACACCGTGACCTGTGCGACTCGCTAAGAGCATCTTAATTAATGAGTGCATTGTTTCGGATCGTCATTGACTCTCGGCTCAGTGTGCATGATGGAACAACACTTCATTAATACACAATGCTGAGCCGACCAATTAACACTGTACAACAAGCCACGCCGTGACTGCCTAAACACACAGATAAACTCTCACACACACATATGCAAACATCACCAGCCATGAGAGGCTCATTATTAATCACGGCTAATGCTAATTAATTAAAAGATCATGTGCACGTGTGTGAGTGTGTGTAAGTGCGGCAGACAGCTGCTTGTGTCCTGGGAGCTCAGAGGGACTTTAACATGTTTCTCACAAGCCTGACAAATGACCTATTAATTATCTAATGTTGTCTGACAACAAGCACTGGATAAAGATGTATGTTTGTGTGAGAAGCTGATAGAGTCGCAGTGAGAGCGAGGGGGAGGTGTGTGTGTGTTTGTGTGTGTGGTTTAGGTATAGGCCTACCCAACGTTATTGGGACAAAATGTCCCCACGAAAATAGCAATATCGGAAATCATTGTCTTTTTTTGGTCCTCATGAGGTAAACAGCTTATAAATCAAACAGAAAACATTTTTTTTTTTATGTAAAAATGCAGAAAATGATGGTTAGGTTTTGGGGTAGGGTTAGTTTAAGGAGATAGAAGATACAGTTTGAACAGTATAAAAACCAGTACGGCTATGGAAAGTCCCCATAAAACATGAAAACCCTACGTGTGTGTGTGTGTGTGTGTGTGTGTTATTCAACCAGACGTAACTATTAAAACACAAAAGACACACATAAACTTTTAAAATTCACACTGTTGACTTAAAAAATTGATTTCAAATGTTGATATGATTTAATTCTGTGGGAAAGGAAAACATTTGGTGCTTGAGGATAATTTTGTCATTTGAAGGATGTTGGATATTTAGAGAAAAGATTTTAGGTCTTATTATATCATGGCTGGCAAGATGTAGAACCTGTAAAAAACTTAAATCTTTATACATATGCATAAACACTGCGTTTGCTAATAAAATAAATGAAAAAAAAAAACTTTTGTTTTTGTGCCTTGTCTTCCAGTAAAAACTACATAAACATCCATAAAACAAGATATATTTATATTACATTTTCAGACTAGATCTTGAATTAATCTTGTTTAATAACATTTCTCATTTTAAGCACTTTTGTTTCTCAGCTTCTTACACAATTTTGTTTAAAATGTTCTGTTTAAAACAATAAAAAAGTTCCAAAACGGGGAACAATAAAAACAAAAAGCAACTTAAATTTTGATATTCAGAAAAAAAAAATCGAAATACAATAAACAAATTGTAAATACATTTATAGGGTTACGTATGTTTAGATATTTGCATTGAGAAATAAAACAAAAAACACTGATTTCCAATTTTTTTGGGGGAATGTATGCATGCACACACACACACACACACACACACACACACACACACACACACACACACACACACACACACACACACACACACACACACACACAAGGGTTAATGTGCGGAATCTTAAACCACAATCAATAGCATTGACGGAGCAGCACGACTGCACGCATATCAACTAGAGCACTTTATATCATTAAGAGTCCCAAACCACAGACAGCCAACATATGCTTGCTCTCCCTCTCTCTCTCTCTCTCTCTCTCTCTCTCTCTCTCTCCCCGCCAGATGAGTTTTTATGAGGGCTGGACTGTTTCATTTGATTTAATGAGTCACAATCCCAGTCGACTGCTTATTCAGACCTGCCACAACTCACAGAACACACACACTAACAACCCACAGAAATACACAAACACACAGACAGAAAAGCTTAAAAACAAAATGTTCACAATGATAAGAAGAGAGAACACATTTAAATCAATCAGGGGGCATTCAAAATGTAAATGGACAGAGAAAAATAAATCCTTGATTTAATCCAGCAGAGTTTGTCTACTCACTGACTGTCACACAGCCTAAGCGTTTGAGTTGTATGTATCTCACCCTATCTGTGCGTGTCTGTCAGCTGCCACACACACTTACCATTTGATCTGTTTTCAGTTTGTTGTGCTGTGTCCTGTCTCACCTGTGTATCTGTTAAGCCAGCCTGTGCTTTGATGAATCACAGCGATACAGTCTTAGACACACACATACACAAACCATTAAGCACTGTCATGACGTGACAAAGACAAAAATTCCGGTAGTTATTCTTTAATCATTGTGGTAAGGTGAGAAAAGCACAGGCAGGTATAGGACAGACACACACACACACACACACACGCACACTGTGGCCCGACGCCATCCGGCCATATCCTGATTACACGGCACAGTTGTCCACATTTGAGAAATTGATCCTGTGATGGAGTGCGCGTTGCAAGGGTGACGGCCATCGCCGGGGAGACATATTTCCAGCATCGGTGCTGCCAGCCCCGGGGCCTCACGGGGGCCCCTGCGGGGCGTCTACCCGGCTGCCCGATCATAAAGCCAAATGATAGCATATGTGCTTTGTTTAATTTTGATGTCCCAGTAATGTATTACACAATTAGAATGATTTGACAATTTCCATTACGCTTGATAAAATATTTATGGAGTGAGGTGGATGATAAGTCTTATCAAAGAGCCATCGCTCGCACGCGGCTGACACGCCACATCCATCAGCATCAGCAGTCAGGGCCGCTAGCGTTAGCCTATTAGCTTTTATTCACCCCACAGGAACAGGGTCGCCGACGGCTAAGGTGAGGAGGGGGTGGCCGAGCGTTTCATCTCTCTCTCTCTCTATCTTTTGGACTCTGTCGCTCACCTCTGTCTTTCATTTCTCCTCATCTCTCTGCCGTTTCACGCCCTTGCTCTTTCTCTCCGTTCGTTCGCGCTCGCTCTTCCTCCATCAATCTCAGTGTAGAAGTGCGGGCTGCCAAATTGGGCTCATCAGTCTCAATGCTGGATGCAGATGGGTTTGATTCAGCGCAGGAAGGTCCCCATTCTCTCACACACACACACACACACACACACACACACACACACACACACACACACACACACACACACACACACACACACACACACACACACACACACACACACACACACACACACACACACACAAACGCGACCCTCTCTTAGCACCCTAACTCCATTTACTTCCATATCTGCCCCCATAAATGCCCTTTTCTACTCCCTCTATCAATATGACGGTAATCCACTCCACCACCATCTAATGGCCAAACTGCCTTTATGAGCACCACAGTGACCCCCCACCCCAAAACTCAACACGATGTTGGTAAAGTTATGAAACTAACTGTTTAATCTAGGGATGCACGATATATCAGCCACAATATCGGTATCGGCCGATATGTTCATTTATAATGTTATCAGTCCGATGAGAAGATTTGGCCGATATCTTATCGCCAATAAATAATGGATTATTTCCTTTAGCTGAGATGCTTCAGATGCAAACTGTTTGTAATGATGGTTTTGAATTGCTTGAAATATGATTTGAATTTAGTTTTTGGTACGGAAAGTTGACCATAGGAGTTACTTACACTGTTTCAAAATATGCTAATGTACTTTTTACTTTTTTATTTATGTTAAAGTGCTTGGGACATGTATTTTAATGGTGAGACATTTGCTATGTAATCAGTTTTGTAATCAATCAAATTTGGATTTAGATTTATAGGCCAATATATCATTATCGGCTTTTAAATACAAATATTGATCGGTTATCGATATTGGCTAAAATTTTCATATTTGTGGATCCCTAGTTAAATCAATATAATATTTTGTATTAAAAAGTTTTTTTCTAGTTGAGGGTCCATTTTGATATACATTTACGTTTATGCATTTGGCAAACGTTTTTCATTCTAAATGACTTTTTTTGTTGGTATACATTTTTTTAACAGTTGTTGCATTCCTTACAATCTTCATTAGTTCACCCAAAAATGAATCTGGTCATCATTTACTCACCCTCATGTTGTTCCAAATCTGATTAAAATTCAATCAAATATAAATCAAATTAAAATATTTTGAAAAAATACAATGTAAGTCAATGAGGTCCAAAGCTGTTTTGACTTGGATCAAAACAGTTTTCAACATTCTTCACAAATATATATATATTTTTGCTTTTCACAGAAGAAAGAAAATCATACAAGTTTAGAATGGCATAAAGGTGAGTAAATCATGACTATTTTTATTTATTATATGATATATGGTTGATAATTAAGAAAAGTATTGAGGATCATTTTTGATTTCATGTTGATTTTTGAAGTGTTACCTGTAGTGGAAGAGCCTCTTCTTAATATTATTAACTCGTCTTTATTTTTAGGTCATGTTCCAAAAATATTCAAGCTGGCAGTTATAAAACCTCTCATTAAGAAACCGCAATTAGATCCAAATAACTTGACCCATCTCAAATCTTCCATTTATGTCTAAAATACTAGAAAAAATTGTGTCCGCTCAATTGTGCTCTTTCTTGCAAGAAAATGATATCTATGAAAAATTCCAGTCGGGATTCAGACCGCATCATAGCACAGAAACTGCGCTAGTTAAAATTACAAATGATTTAATTTTAGCTTCTGACCAAGGCTGTATCTCAATACTAGTTCTACTCGATCTAAGCGCTGCGTTCGACACTATCGATCATAAAATACTCTTGGATCGACTACAAAACTACACTGGTGTTCAGGGACAGGCATTAAGCTGGTTTAGATCGTACTTATCAGACCGTTACCATTTTGTCTGTTTAAATGGGGAAAAATCAAAGATAACGTCAGTAGACTATGGAGTGCCGCAAGGATCGGTGTTAGGCCCTCTGCTATTCTCAATATATATGCTGCCACTTGGTAATATTATAAGAAAACATGGAATTAATTTCCACTGTTATGCTGATGACACTCAATTATATATCTCATCACGACCAGATGAAAAGACTAACTTATCTAAATTGACAGAGTGTCTAAATGATATAAAATGCTGGATGACGTGTAATTTCCTGCTATTAAATTCAGATAAAACGGAGGTACTACTTATTGGTCCAAAAAACTACCCACAAAATCCCTTACAATACAACTTTAATTTAGAAGGATGTCCTGTTACTTTATCCACTACAGTAAAAGACCTGGGTGTTATACTAGACCGCAACTTGACTTTCGAAAATCATATTTCATATATTACAAGAACAGCCTTTTTCCACCTTAGAAACATTGCTAAGCTACGCAACATGCTATCTGTTTCTGATGCAGAAAAGTTAGTTCATGCATTCATGACCTCGAGACTAGATTACTGTAATGCTTTATTAGCTGGCTGTCCTGCATCCTCAATAAACAAGCTACAGTTAGTGCAAAATGCAGCTGCAAGAGTTCTTACTAGATCAAGAAAATATGATCATATAACACCGATTTTATCATCTCTACACTGGTTACCTATTAAGTTACGTATCAATTACAAAGTATTCCTACTGACCTATAAAGCCCTAAATGGTCTAGCTCCTGTGTATTTAACAGACCTTCTATCGCCATACAATCCATCGCGCTCTTTAAGATCACTAAATTCGAGGCTTCTGGTCATTCCTAGGATATCTAAGTCCACTAAAGGAGGGAGGGCGTTCTCGCATTTAGCTCCTAAACTCTGGAATAGCCTTCCTGATATTGTACGAGACTCAGACTCGCTGTCCCAGTTTAAAACTAGATTAAAGACGCATCTCTTTAACCAAGCATTCACTTAATGCTTAACCTTTGATACTACTGCTGAATCAGTTCGAATGCATTAACATTATGAACATCAGCTATGCTAATTATTTCCCATCTGCCTTTCTGCTGTTATCTCGGGACGCTAGTCCCGTGGTAAATAGCGTTCGTCAGCTCCAGTTTGTATCCAGCCTCTCACGGAGACTTCAGATGCCCCAACGCCTGTGAAGAGACGACTCGACGCCTGTGAAGAGACGACTCAAAGCCGGCGATATGTTATGCCATAAATTAATACTTGATTAACTAACTGTATTTTTCTATGTACATTTCCGAAATGCAATTTCTGTAAAGCTGCTTTGAGACAATGTGTATTGTGAAAAGCGCTATACAAATAAATTTGAATTGAATTGAATTGAATTGATTTTTACATCTAGAAATATTAAAATTGTGTGGCTAAACAAACTTTTTGATTTGTTTTATTACACTTTTAAAAGTCCTTTGCACAAAATGGTGACATGTTCAAGCTTGCGCGCACACACACACACACACACAGACACAGACACAGACAGACACACACACACACACACACACACACACACGGACGGTGAGGGGCCGGCTGCTGGCCGCAGTCTTGTTAATAAGGCTCTAAATGAACAGAATGCATAAAACATGAAGGCGCCCGTAATGAAGTAGTGCTCTGTAATTAGAGACCTTGTGCCAGAAAAATGAAGACAAAATATTTGAGGAGGAATTCTGTCACCTCTGCTCTCCCTTCACACTAATCATACACACACACACACACACACACACACACACACACACACACACACACACACACACACACACACACACACACACACACACACACACACACACACACACACACACACGGGCTTAATACATAGGTTGGGATTTCAACAGCCTTGCCTTCTAATGAGAGCTAATTGAAAAATTACAGGCTATTGACAGACAATGAGCTCTGAGCATATGCTGTGACCGGCTAATATCCCTGCCAATTTATACACATGAAAATTAATAGATGTTCTTGTAGAGGGAAAAAAATGCATGACTGCTTCAGAAACACACGTTTGTTTTTAGATTATGGTGGTGACTTCGCTTTGTTCTTAAATGAAGCGAGTTATAATTACTACACTCTAAACCCATACCAAAAAAATATATTGTTTAGATTTTAATTAAGACACTAAAAAACCATCACATTTTCCACAAAAATATTAAGCAGGACAACTGTATGCAACATTGATAATAATAATATATGTTTCTTGAGCAGCAAACCATCATATTAGAATGATTTCTGAAGGATCATGTGACGCTGAAGAGTGAAGACTAATCAGAGTAATGATGCTGAAAATACAGCTTTGACCAAAGGAATAAATTACATTTTAAAATATATTCAAATAGAAAAACAGATTGTAAAATTGTCATAATATTTCACAATATAACTGTTTTACTGTAATTTTGATCAAATAAATGCAGCCTTGGTGATCATAAAAGACTTCTTTCAAAGACAAATTCTCCAAGTTTTGTAATGCACATTACGTTTCTTTTTATTTAATTTATTTCCTTGGGAATACAAATCGAATACCTTGTCCATTCCCATAACATATTCACGTACGCTAGTCGCCTACATAGTCAAAAGCGTAAGAAAGTTTGATCGCTCGCATTATAATCAACAAAGCGTTTACCACACCGCATTTCCAAAAAAATTTTAAATGCAAACAATGTTGGACATCCAATAAAATAAAAATTGCCTGCCAAAAAAAGAACCTTTCTCATGACAGAAACGTAACGCAAAAGAATCATTACTTTATATAAAAAGTAATCATGTAATATAATTCATTTTTTAAGTAATCCAAACCTGTTTTCAAAAGAAACGCACTCAGAAATCAGGCTTCATCCCCACACACACACACACACACTGAGAAAGACAGCAGAAGAGCGATGAGGTGAGTGTGTGATGCTGTCAGAGAGACAGTTAGAGTGTGGCCGCTGTGACACCTGAGCCGTGGTGACATAATGAAGGGGGAGTGTCTGTCAGAGAGGGTCAACACTGATCACACGGCCCCGGCGAGAGGGATCTCGCACATAATCAAACCCCCCGCATGACAAATGGCCCTGCTCCCTTGACTCTGGCATCTGACACACAGACACATCTCCACGCCGGCTCGCCGAACATCACACGGCCAACGCGTGCGTAATGTGTGTAAGAACACATTTCATTTCTCATTCGCCTCTGCCCTTTGTCTCTGTCCAGGAGATAGAAGGGAATACGCGCGTACACACACACAAACACACACACTGATGCTGTGTACACACTTCATCTTCAATCCGCACTTTTATCCATCTCATCTCAGGGAAAGCACACACACACCCACTCACTCCACAATCAAGGAAGAGGAGTTTTCTCAACAGGGCCATAAAATGGGGACTACTTTCCCAGGGGTCTTTGTGGCAGATCGTTTTGTCTCGCAGATTTAAATGGAAGGTTAATGATGTTTGTGTCCAAATCGCCCATCTTGCCTATGCAGGTCAACGCTAGTGGTATGACAACCAGAGATTGACCACTGGCTAAGAGCGACCTATAAACAAACATAAGAAAACGCTAGCAATCAAATATGTATAGGCTAAATGTATAGCTAAATGACCAATGATTGGCCAACTTAAAGTGATTCTGGCTGATGCGGAAGTACATTGTTTCTTCTGGTCCATTTGTGTCAAATTAAATAATGCAAAACTGAGTTGCTAAAACTATTTTAGAATGTGACCTGCATTGTTTAAACCTTAAACTCTATGAAATAAAGGTTCCAAAAGTTGGTTTTCGCTGAGATGCCATTCTGGGTTCCTCAAAGAAACAAATCAGTTCTTAAAAGAACCATTATTTTACTTAATACTAAGAACAATTTATTAATTTAAAGAACCTCTTTCCACTAAAAAAGACCTTTTGTGCAATGGAAAGGTTCCATGGATGTTAAAGGTTCCTAATGGAACCATAGATGACAATAAAGAACCATAACTTTTAATAGTGTTTGCTGCATTAACTCGCAAAGTCTGAACAGGGTATTCCTCTCAGTCCAACAAATGTTCTTGCAGTATGTTAAAAGAAATTTTCCTCAGTTAGATGTCTTGCAAATAAAATCTCGAAGCATTTCACACATTGCTAGAAGAACATTCAAACTACATTTGAGAGAAGATTTGCATAATGTGAAAATGTAACATTCTGATAACATTTCGCAGAACACTCATTTAACCAAGGAAAATCCAGACATTCTGAATGTTTCTTAGAATGATCAGAAATAATGTTTTTATCACTTAATGAGAAGGTTACCAAAAATGTCAGAAGGGCCATTTACACAAAACAAGTTGTTGCATTTACAAATGTGAGAAACTGGGCAGTGGAGTGAAAAAAGTAAGGTCTAGAGACATGTATTGTATTGTATGTGTCCAAGACAAATTTCCTTCGGGACAATAAACCCAATCTTATCCTATCCTATGTTTTTTAAAAGCTGAACTTTTTTTTAACTTGAGTGTCGCATCCTGGGCGAGACGCTACAAAGACAGGATGTGTGATGTTTACTACATAGTTTGTTAGATGTGGATTCATGACTTCAAACTAAATTGTCAGCTCGCAGTGAGATTTACACATTTAGCTAGTGCTAAACCTTCACTTAAAAGCAAATAAAATACATCACTAAGACAAATTTCCTACATTCCTACGGTTTTACAAAAGTTTGTAGAGACACTGTAAATGATTCTCACTGTTGCTAATTATAGCATACACCTGTAAAAACTAAGCAGCACTGCTAGCATTTAGAGACTCGTTTGTTGACAACTGTACCCCTGCTAAGCTAACAGTAGCATTGTAATTTAACTTCTGCATGCGCCACTTTCTGAAAACCTTTTCTTAAAGTTATTCTCAGGCTATTTTAGCTGTGGACTGGCTTTATCAAACTAACTTGTTTGCTTTGTAATGTTAGCTAAAAAAGGACACATGATTACCATATTATCACAATACGCTTTAACTAAGTACCTGTGTTTTCATTGCAACAGCAGACAGTTGCTATCACTGGCCTGGATTGTTACGTATGTCCATTATCCAGCCCATGGATAAGGAACGCCTGATTTCGGAGTGACTAAAAGCTACACTTTGGTACAGATGGAGTCTGCATCTATTCAAATAGTCAAAAAAAAAAAAAGTAAAACAGGCTAGAACCATTCAAAATAAACAATGGTCGACAAGAACAAGCACGGCGTTATTGTAAGATGAACTTTTACCATCCTAAATTCATTAAAATCCAGTTAAGACCAAATACGTGGGTTAATCACACAACGCTAATGTGTTTGTATTGAAGCACTTTGGAAATATAAACTGATTTGTTTGACCACGGCAGTTCATGTTACAGCTTTATAGCTTTGTCTGCTGTCAAAAATTTCATAATGTCAGGAGTAACAACACCTATGTTTCTAACAGTGGCAGTTTCCTTCGCTTTTTTCTGTGTGTGTGTCTACAGAGGCAAATGAAAAGCCTGAGGGCAGAAAGCTTCATTTAATTAACACTTTAATTAGTGCCTTTTCTCCCTCATTCACTCAATTTCTTTTCTTTTTTTCCTCAGGTTTCCTGCTCTTCCAGCCTCTCGAGAGCAGCTGCTTGGGGTTTTTGTCTACTCTGCTGGACTCATATACAGAAAGGTCAAAGGTTATCAAAACTAGCATTGTTTATATCTCACAATGGGGCAAAAGCAGCAGGATCTAACTGAATCTCCCTCCCTTCACCCTCTTTGTCAGTATGTAGTATGTATACTGTGCACATAGGCTATGTAAAATTGATATATGTACACTTCTGGACAAAAAAGAAAAAAAAGGAAAAAAGGGCCATGCCAAAAATGGCTAAACACTAAGCCTTTAGTTGTCTTAACCACAAATTATTGGTGAGGAAATTATGAAAATTTAAGCAAATGCACTACGTAAAAAGCCATTGCTGTCTCACAAAACCTTCAAAGACAGAATTAAGTTTTTGGCAGGTTATGGAAAGTTGTGTGTGGAGCGATGATTCACAATGAAAAACGAGTTGCAGGGGATTCTCCAGAGCAACGATTCCCTGAAAATCTGCAGAGAATTATAATAATAAATGCATCTCTGCCATAGTGAAGCATGGAGGAAGAGGTGTCGTTGTGTGGGGAGGCTTTTTAGCTGCTGGTATTGGTGAGCTTTGGAGTACAGGACAATAATGCAGAATGGCTTGCTTGCTTCCCATGAAAAGTTGAAATCTAAAGAGGAATGATCAGATGCTATTTTTCATCAAGACAAAGCTCCTGCCCAAATTGCGAAGACAACCATGAAGTGTCTTGAGCACAAGTCCATTAGGCTCATGTTTTGGTCCAAATTTGAACCCTATAGTGAATATTTGGTCTCACATTTAACTCAAATGAACTGGCAGACATTTTTCAACTCCTCATGAAGTGTTTGAAGCCAAGCCATCAACAGTGAGTGGATCACTGACTCTTCTTGTTGGGGAAGGCTATTCCGTGCTAAGATACTTTATCTACATTATTTGTGCTATTCTTGCTAAAATATTTTGCAAAAATAACGAGTAAACAAAAAGAAAAGTAGCGCTGCCAGGAATACAGCATCCCACAATGCAATGTGCTTGACTCTATTTCTAGTGTAAAGATGTGATACTGAATGTCTTTGTTGACTGTTGACTTTGTTGAAATGCCAAATATGTCGGTGCATCACTACAAAATTAGACTTAAAATTATGAGTTTTTCATAATAAATTTATTATTAATATGTATTCATTTATTTAATAGTAATTAATAAAACATTTAACTAAATTTTACTTTTTTATTTATTTTATAAGATGATAAATAGATGTCACTTTTAACGTTTAATTAAACATGCAATGTCATAAGGGTCATCTGACAACAATTTAGCATGTCCTATTGTCTAAAACATTTATAAAATGTGTATAAAATGCCTATAGTATACTATTCAGCATTCAGTAGCTGCAACCTAGTATTCCATTATGAACATAGACAATAAGTTTTTCCCTCAATCTCGTTGTCTTATTGTCGCACACATACACACATCCTGAGTCCTTGTGTCTTGCTTTTTAAAGGTTTTGTGATATTCCTTGTGTGGCGTGTGGAGTTCCAGATGACTGCGGCCTTCCATTTTAGTGAGTGCGCTCTCTCTCCCTCTGTGGGTCCAACTCCCTATAAACCCTCATTAAAACCCCCCAAATACCCCTCATTCTTTCCTTTAGAGGCCTTCATGTAGCTCCCCACCTCCACACACACACACACACACACACACACACACACACACACACACACACACACACACACACACACACACACACACACACACACACACACAACCACCATATAGAATGATGGAAGTTCTCTTTAGAGATTAATGGATTCAAATAGTGTTTCCATCATAACACAGCGCACCAAAATCAGCTCGAGTTTGGACTCGACATGTCTCGCTGTTATACTGGGACTGTATTTCAGTGCAATGAAACACAAATGTGGAACTGCTGCCTCGATTCTAAACGCTGCCAGTCAGTCATGTAACACCGACACCATGTTTGAGGAATGAGTAAGAAAGATCTACACGTTTAGTAAGGTCATTTTAAATCACAAAACCATTCAATTTAATGTCCCCGACTCATGGGAAAATGTGCGCATATTTAAAAATACCTTTCTAAACTACTTAAACGCAAAGCCATGACATCTCCAGAAGAGATGGACGGATGGATAGAAAGATGGCCATATTCTATACGACTTGTTTGCTATATTACAAGCCTTCAGAAACTATATGATAGCTTTGTGTGAGGAACAAAACATGATTTGCTGGACCGTTATCAAAACCAAATTAACTGAACCAAACTGTACAAAAAAAAAAAAAAAAACTGTCTACGAGAATAGCGAAGTCCACATGCTAAAACGCTAATGACATAGAGGGACAATATCGTTTGAATCACTTTTTTTTTTAAAATCTGATAAACGATAAAAACGTTGACAGTCTCTGGTGGATGGATGGATGGATGGATGACCAAGGAAGTGTAACGGATAGATTGATGGGTAAATTAAGAGAGACTTTGAGTAAACGACAAGAACATGACATACAGAAGCCTCTATTAATCCGCCACAGAAACACGACACGACCTTACGGACTGACAGCCCACATGCGAAACGTCCCTAATGCATTCTTCATGAGAAGTGACCACATGCACAAACACAGAATCAATCTCTTTCTTTCTATCTCTGTCTCTCTCACACACACACACACACACACACACACACACACACACACACACACACACACACACACACACACACACACACACACACACACACACACACACACACACACACACACACACACACACACACACACACACACACACACACACACACACACACACACACACAGGGCTTCCAGTTTCTTTCCATGTTGTGTGTTTGGCCCCTGTCCCTGCCTCAGTCTCTCTCGTCAGTTTCTAATTGGAGAGAACAGGCTCCCTAAGCAAAGCCACATGCCCGATTGTAACGAGTGACATTCAGTTTTAAACCCAGCCATAATGGCCAGCGTGCACACACACACACAGACACACACACACACACCAGAACAGAAATGTAATGCACTTCAGCTAATACGCACACACTGTAGCCCGCACATGTCCAAGAAGCTGTTTATTTCTCTATGAAGCGATGGATTGAAACTCTGAGGCTTGCATGAGGTCTGACTGCATCGGTCCTGTTTCATTCTGCCTTTATTCTGTTTGAAAAGGTGGATTTGTGATTAGGAACAGAGACGTTTTTAAACCAAGGCTGCCTTCAGATCAAATCTAGCAAGCTGTAATTGTTGAACACTTCAAGCAAAGTTACCAAAACTGCATCTGTGTGGGTTGTATTACTGTATTCCAATAAAACTTTATTTTAGCATTATTTTTTGCAGCCGTCTCTAACAATTATCCTCAAATTAAGGGTTGAAATTCATACATGCAACATTCATAATGTTTCCATCGCATGACTTTTCGTGCACTAATCAATCCTGATATGAAACCCGGTCTGTTTCGTTCAGAGCCGTCACGTTATGACTCTATTACGTCCCGTCGGACTCCTGGTGCCACGAGACTGGGTTCTGTCAGACACACCTGCAGAAAACAGCTCGCGTTCATAACTCACTCCTAATGAAGCTCACGGGTGAACAGAGATTTCCTTAAAGCCGCTCACAGGTGCTCGTTTATACCCGTCACATCATGTATGCAGGGCCTGTTTAGAGACGAAAAAATCTAATTGAAAACATTGTTTTACAAAGTGTGAGAGGGAGAGAGAGAGGGAGAGAGAGAGAGAGAGAGAGAGAGAGAGAGAGAGAGAGAGAGAGAGAGAGAGAGAGAGAGAGAGAGAGAGAGAGCGAGAGAGATTTTATGGGTTTTAAAAGGTAAGACTTTTCAGATTGCACATTAATCTTATGATGTTTATTATTTCAAAACCTTCTATGATAATAGAATAAATGATAAAAATAATAACTAAATAAAACAATATTAATATTAATCTGTTTCCCCCCAATTGCATTACTTAATTTATTTAAATTTAACTATTATTAAAATCAATAACATTCTAAATACATTCATAATTTATTTTTTTAAAACTAATTGATTAATTACCTTCAAATATCTGATATTGACATCCAGGCGTTTCAGGTAAATAGAAAATGCAATTTTATAAATTGTCTGATAAGCAGATGGAAAAGTTTAAAGAGGAGAAAATTATACCAAAATACCTTTTCTCTCCATTTTTTTTAATTTAACAGCAAAAAAAGCAGACTCATTTTTATTTAAATAATCAGAAAAATGCTAGTATTTCTGAAACTTTTTTGTTTTATATATATATTTTTATAAATATATTATAAATGATAAAAAAAGTTAAACAAAATATATAAAAATATTATTTTATTAAACACTAAACGTTTGTAAATCAAAACAAGATTAAAAAAAATAGTTAATTAAAATTAAAATTAGTTAATAAATAGCCAAGAAATAGTTGAAGTCCAGCTGAGAACTGTTATTCAGCTGACATTTGTTCAGGAGAAAATGGCGCCAATTGTTCTCACACTGATGGAATGTGGATAAAGAAAAAGAAACAAACAAACAGCAACTCGCAAGCCCGTGTTCAGAGATGGAAATCAATACTAATTAAAGCCAAACAAGTGTTCTGCTTGATGCTGTGAAAGAGCACGCTTCTCATGAAATATTTTCACCGCTGATTACTCGAAGGTTTTTCAAATGAATTCAACGCCTGTCGCCCCCCTTTGGGAAAGAGCTCCGCGTAGCTTGACACTCTCGCCGCCCGCGAACGGATGCGAATTTCAAACCCTGTGAGCCTGCAATTAAAACAACAACAAAGAATAGACGATACAAAATTAAGCATCAAATGGTTTAATGTTATGTGTCACTCTCCAAAACGCTGTGTATTAGAGGCACTTAATTAAACTTTCAAATTCATATGGACTAATCAGTTTGAGGCAGAGTGGCTGATTGTTTTTCCCGTACATTAAACACTTCCTTCAGCTCCTGCCCGCTTGTTAACATGAAGGTGCGATTTGCATATCCTGATAGACTATTACAGTTTTAATGTCCCTTTTTCTCCGGTGGTACATCAATCATGCGCGCGAGGGCCACCACAGGCCACAATTAACCCACCGAATCTGCCACAAAACAAATATTACAAGGGTTCACTCATTTAGAGATCAAAAAGCCACTTGTCCGCCGCGCGAGTGAAACGGAGGCGGCGCAGGCGCACTTCAGAGACTCGGCGTAATTACCAGCTGTTAATTGCACACTTGCGCTGTCTTGGTTTTAATTAAAAAGAGCGGCTCGTCGCCGGCCGATAAGCGGTGGTGGAGCACGGCCGGTTTTAATCAACAAAGCGAGAAGAATTCGTTTCTGCGTCGGCCAGGCCGCGGCAGGAGGAAATCTTCAAATATCCGAAGGAGAAAGGGAGATTAAACCCTGTCCATTAGGAGCGACGCAGAGGGAGGGGAGGGGAGCAGTCAGGTTTTATTTGGGCCGAGCGAGCTGGCCCTATTTGAAGTTAGTCCCGCTCGCCGTGTTCCTGCCGGCAAACTGGCGGGGGGCGAGAGTCTAATCAGACCTACTGCATGAGAGGAGCACTTGAGTGGAGGAATTGGACCCTGCTGTTACTCTTTCTCTCTCTCTCTGCTCTCCTCCCTATCTTTCTTTAGCAGCCGACGAACACACTCGTTTGTTTGCCTTGAAGGATTATGGGAAAAGTTGTTGAACCGACGGCCCCAACAAGTAAGTTGTTGCGAGGAGTAATAGGCCTACCTATTCATCAAGTCACCCATCCATGTCTTCTTTCGGCTACTGCTTTCGTTCATGCAAGAAAAAACACAAATGAGATCTCTTTCATGTCTCAATTGTGTCTCTCCCTGATTAAACGGAGAGATTTACGCTCTTCAGACTTTCCTCCCGAGAAACACATCCCTGTAAATCTCAAGTGTGTCTCGTTGAGAGCTTCCGAAGGGATCTCAACAATGTCTCGCACGCAGTCAAAAGTCTCACTCTGCATTCTTGTTGTATGTCACATGGCCTCAGTTGTTTCTCGTTTAACATCTGAGAAAATCTTCAAGTGTCATCAATGCTTTTACAGCATTTTGATTTCGAAACAGTGTTGATTTTGAGGGGGGAAAATCTGCCAAATTCTGTGGAATGGATTTAAACTGTAAAATAGAAATCCTTCATTTATATTCTTCGCTGAAAGCTTCAATCAAATTAGTCAAAATAAACACACAAGGGTAAATGAATATGCAATACTTTGTGAATGATGGGTGTTCCCATTTCCCGTAGACGACTTTTATTTTATTAAACTTCAAAAACACACATAAACATACAGCTAACACATGAATTAAGACCGTCAACACTCCTTACTTATAAATGCGAACTGCAACTGCATCAATAATTTATGCATTTGAAAAAGCAATAACACTTTCCTCTGTGCTAAAGTTTCCACAAAAACAACTGTTTTCAGCATTGATAATAATAAGAAATGTTACTTAAGCAGTAAATCATCATATTAGAGTGATTTCTGAAGGATGATTTGACACTGAAGACTGGAGTAAGGATGCTGAGAAACTTTTGAACTGCAGTGTATACAACTTTCTCAGCTATGCAGGCCACAACACACACTTCAATGCCAACAAGAGCATGTATTAGAGGACGAGACGTCTCAAACTCCCCTGACCTCTCTGCTCCTCCACTGACAGGACTGTCTGAGGGGCTTCCTCCCACTCCTGCCCAATCAGCACCTGTCACCACACTGATCTCCACGGCCTGCAGGGTTTATCTGAGGAAACAGTTGCCCTGGCAAGGATGGTATGACTACAGTGACAGATTAATGCCGACTTTAACTCACTTCCTGATCACACAGAGAGGACTCTAATGAGTCGTCGTCGTCTCCCTGTCTCTCTCTCTCCATCACACACACACACACACACACACACACACACACACACACACACACACACACACACACACACACACACACACACACACACACACACACACACACACACACACACACACACACACACACACACACACACACACACGCAGGCGCCACAATGTAGACAGGCCAAAGCAAAGCAAACTGCTAGAGATTGTCCATATTGTCTTATTGTTCACAGTGTTAATTATTTCCTGTTTACTAATAGGCCAGAACAGCGTCTCAAAAGGTCAGAAAGCCACAGACATTCTTTCACACGTGCCTCCATCAGAGTGTATTATACATGTCTGGAGGTGATATCCTCTGTTTGAATGTAGATGACCTTTGACCTATAACCCAAAATCACTTCCACATGAACCGCACAGTGTGTACGTATGTGTTTGTCTCCTCTAGAATTGTAGAAATTGACAGTAAAATACTATTTATTTATTTATTCATAGAGAAACAATTTTGCATTTTCCAAAAATTCAGCCTTATTTCTCTTTAATATTAAACAATATTATTGATCTGCCTGCATTGATACCATTGTATGAGAACTGAGCTGGATGATGACATCACTGTTTTTCTCCAGAGCTGCTGCATAGAAAAATGAACTAAATTAGTAACTAATGATTTTTACATCCGAAATTAATCAACACTGAACTTACTCAAACTGGTCAAATAACTTGCTTCTAGATCTGCTGTACAGCCAAAACAATCTTTGTTACACTATTTTCTTGTTATCACTTTAAAGCTGCTTTGAAACAATCTGTATTGTATATACAGATATAAATAAAGGTGACTTGACTTTTGATTGATTTTTATCAACGATTTTTTTATCGAAGTTTTAAATCAAAATAATGTTTTAAAATATTTATAAATATTTTTTCAATCAACTAAAATGTAATTTCTAAATATATATAAGCCATTATTTGTCATCTCAGTTTCTTGACATTAATTAAAATAAATAAAAATGTATTAAAAAAATACTGCCAACTGTTCTCATCCTGAAAATTGCATTTTCTGCAATGAAATTGTAGTGGAAGTCTATGGGGCAAGGCACTAAACCAGATTGTAGTACATAACATGTACACAAAGTACATAACTTTAACATTATACATGTTAACAGGACTAATGTTAAAAAAAAATCATATACTTCTTATAATTGTTCTTATATTGATGAAATACGATTTAAAAAAATACAAAAATTGCATTTACAGCAATGCAATTGTAATGGAAGTCTATGGTGCAAGGAACTTCACCGAAATAAACATTTAAATATAAACTTATTTGAAAGTAAACATATGTAATACTTTCATATGTAAACAAATGAGCAATTTTCAACTTTTTTTTGTTCTACACGATTCAACAATTTTTTTAGTCAGTTTAAGTAGTTTAAGTTGAAATGACTTACACATCTAAGTTGATTGTACTTAATTTAAGGCAGCAACTTTTGTTTCACAGTGTTATGAGATAAAAAAAAACGAATTAACTATGTTTGTTAACTTATATTCAGCATCTTCTGTCATTACCATGTAAAGCTGGGAACCCTAATATCTATCACATGCAAAAATACCAGATTATTCTGTTCATGTGCAGAATAATCCACTCATATGGATTCCGTTTGGCCTAAAACAGTAGTTTAACAACTAAAAATACTGTTGAGATTAAAGTTTTAGCTGAAATAACACACATCTTTGTATGGATGAATTAATACAAGTACTTTAACAAAAATTCATCACATTTTTGTCTTGTCCCATAAACTTCCACTCAAGGGTTGAGTCAAAATTTCTCCCAGCAGGCAAAGATGCTGTCAGTGAGCTTACTGAACATTCATTAAATAAACCAAATTCTATCTGATCTCAGGCATAAGCAGGTGAACAGGTGTGTATTAAAGCCCAAAAGCATCTACAAACTCTTGAAATGCGCCTCAGTCAATGTTTGCACAGCACGTTTGAGCAGAAAGCTCATTTGCAGGTCACATTTGAGCCTCAGATGGAAGTTTCGATGCTCTAGCCAATACTAAACACAAGCATACACACTTCACACACACTTGTGACGGAGGCCAGTGCGAACATGTGCAGCTGGCGTGGACTTCTCTGGTCTGGCATGCGTGTGTGTTGCTGCCTGCTGGCCGCTGGCTTTCCCAGGCCCGTACCGCTCTCAGACCGTGTCAGTATGATGGATGGTTTGGGTTAGACGGGGGCAGCACTCGCACCTCTCTCGCTCCTCTCCTGTGGGACGTCCTGAAGACTGTGAGAGCATGTGTGTGTGATGTCCCGCAGACTGACAGTCACATTGTGGTGCCCCAAACAGCCCGACTCCGCCCACTGGCATCGCCAGTGAGTGTCTGCTGAACTACCTCCATCACACACACACACACACACACACACACACACACACAGACACATTTTGAATCCATATAGTACATGCTAAAAATTAGATATACTCTATGCTCTAAACATATTTCTACCTGAATCATTCGTAAAATCAGTCTTGACAGGGATTTATGATAGATTTAACTGTCAACTGATTAGATTGATTTCTGAAGGATCATGTGACACTGAAGAAATTATTTGAATATAAGAATATTATATTGCTTGGAATGATTTCAGTCCCTCCTAATGAACTGGATGCATCAAGTTGTTAACCCACTGAACTAACGTCTGTCTCTCTATCGTGGCTGAATTTGGCCTGGCAAAACCACTGGCCTGTCTGGGATAGATATTGAGTGAAGGGGCACGTTCCTCCCTGTCCGGTGGGGTTGGGTGTAGCTTTAGTTGATGTGCTAACACATTAGCACTCTCACACTACGAAAGTTTCAAGATGCTAATCAACAGGGTGTGAAGATCTGTCAACAAATACAGGATAACAAACACACGTTTTATATATCACTCCCATCTCTGGCAGTCCCGACGGGCTGACAGGTTGATTTTGGTATCGTCATGGTGACTGACACAACCGCACCCCAGAACAGTTACTGCTCCTTTTCTTCGTCGGACGCTAACGGAGGACTGTTATCGAACGGAAAGAGGCCTCCGGCCAACTCAAACACATTTAATGCACTGTCCAAAGAGTGTTTGGAGAGATAATATACATTCAGAGTACACACACACACACACACACACACACACACACTGGTTTGGCATGGCATGGCCGCATCATTGTCTGGAAGAGGTGGTGCTGAGCGCTAGATGATTATCTGTGCAGTAACGAAGAAAAATAGCAAAGAAAAACAAACTGGACAAATTCCACGCCACACAACACTTGACTGACTCATTACGGCCTATCACATGATACATCTATAAATAACCCGCGGCCTGTCAAAGCAACGGTTTTTCTTCACAGATTGTTAAATGAAAAAACTATTTGATAAAGCTAGGTCAGAAATGTTCTGTAAAAAAAAAAAGCAAAAGAAAAAAAAAACTTTTACAAAATGCATTTCTTAAATTTTTGTCAAAGTAAGAAATTGGTAATAATTTTTAACACACATTTTTATATTATTACTGTTTTGGTTTGCTTTCTAAAACCGGTCCGAAATGATGACATTAATCACAGTTATTTTATTCTATTGACAGCAGTTTTAACAGTGGAAAATGTTTTTTTTTTTTTTTTGTATTTTATTATTTTTTTATGGAAAATAAATACTATAGAAGTCAATGGGGTCCATCAACTGTCTGGTTACTAACATTCTTCAAAATCTTCTTTTGTGTTCAGCAGAAGAAAGAAATTCATGCAGGTTTGGAACAACTTGAGGGTGAGTAAATGATGACAGAGTTTTCATTTTTGGTTGAACTAGGCTATCCCTTTAAAACACCTGAGCTAACTAATACCTTTGAAAGTGTGTTTATCTAAATTAACATAGCGTGTACATATTATTTTTGCTTTTTACAAATGTTTATCTAATATGCTTTGTAACTATGGAATACAATGGAGCAATTAGACAAGAAACAGATGTCCATTCATTCACACATACACACAGGTAGCAGACGAAAACGCACACAAACAGACACACACATACACACACACACACGAAACAGATGTGCATTCTTAAAGTTAAAAACACATACAGGTAGCAAGAATACGCAAAGAGAGAACAGATGTTTTTACATAGACATACAGGAAACAGGTCGACATTCAGGTAACACACACACGGCTCCTAAGACTGCTCAACACTCACCCCTCACATCAACACCCGGTGTGTGTGTGTGTGTGTGTGTGTGTGTGTGTGTGTGTTATAATGAGTGAAAAGTCTTATAGTTTCCAGATGAATCCAGTTTGATTCACATCATTGTGACAGGCAGGCCTTTCATCTGCTGCTGCCCATTACAGATATTACCAGAGACAGAGTCTAATCACCCGCACACACACACACACACACACACACACACACACACGCATACTTACAAAAGCACATTAGAGTTGCTTGCAAACACTACTATTGGAGAAAAAATGACTTTTTTTATGATCTGTAGTTATACTTAAATGTGCATCAGAGTTGCTTTTTATGATCTGTATGATCCGATTAAACAGAAATACATTAATAAAAGTACTGAAATTTGTGCGTGCATGTGGGTTTAGGCTACTTAAGCAAATGGGAAAATGTGCCCCCAGAAGTGAGCTAAATCAGACAAAATCCCCAATAGGGACATCCAGTAACATCATTGACACCCTCTACCAAAATAAAAACATGATTGGAAAAAGAATAAAAAAATCACATTTTTGTGATTTGTGAGACCTGCATACACACACATATATATGTGTGTGTGTGTGTGTGTGTGTGTGTGTGTGTGTGTGTGTGTGTGTGTATGTATGTATATATATATATATATATATATATATATATATATATATATATATATATACACATACACACACATAATTTTTTTTTTAATTTTAAATTAAATTAGCTTAATTCGCTTGATAAAACATAATTTATATGTAAAACACTTACTTTTTAAAATAAAAAGTGTTCAAGTGAACTTGTCACATATTAATAAAAAAAAAAACAATTTAAATTATTTATGAATTTTTCCAAATGATGGCATCCCTAAATGTCCACAAACTAAGATTTGTCAGATTTAACTCATGACGTGGCCAAACTATAGCGGATTGCCACACACACACACACACACACACACACACACACACACACACACACACACACACACACACACACACACACACACACACACACACACACACACACACACACACACACACACACACACACACACACACACACACACACACACACACGAGCATTGATTGCTCTTTGACCCAGAGATTCAGTTTCCCCCCTCTCGTCTCTCAGAGAGTATGAGGTTCTTCTCTTTATCTCATAAAAATCAAGGGAATGAAGAGGAGTGTCTCTTTCTGAATTACACACTGAGCAAAGACACAAAAACATGAAAACCTGCATGCTTGAACTCTTTCTTATTCACATCAGCGCGCATGTGTGTGTTTCGTCTCACACACAGATATCCCAGCACACATAGTCTAATAGCTGGGGAATGCTGGGTATATACTCAAAGAATCTGTGGTTTTGTGTGGGCCAGTGGTTGAGCCCACTCTGCCGAGAGCTGTGGTCATTGACCACTACACTCAAGGGCCCTCTAGCGCACAATGGCGCGTCCCGGGACAAAGTGAGCACTTGAGGAGAGAGAAAGAGAGATGGAGGAAGAGAAAGGAGAGGGACAGCGAGAGGTGCAGGTGTCTAAAGTGAAGAATTGAAAGGACCAAAGAGCTGAAACTCTCATTATTCGTTTACCAATAAGCCCTCTCTCTCAAAGAGGGGCAACGAGGTGAAAAAAATGCATAATTTGCCACAAGATTTCATTCATTGAACGTTTGAGGGGGTGAAAGGCTTGAAATGAAGAGGAAAATTACTTACCATGAACACACACATTCACACACACACAAAAAACATGATGCACACAAACAGTGGCGCTGCTCCCAGAGTGGCCTATCTGGTCCCGTTCCACACATTTACACTAAAAAACGGCTTGGGCCACACTGGTAGAGAGGTAGTATCACGTTCTTGCATTCAAACTTTCTATACCTAAAGCACAACACACCTTTAGCAACATAAGAGAACATTTTGATAAAATAGTCAAGGGCCAAATTGTTATGGCAAGGCGACAGGGTCAGAGTATCTCTGAAATTAGGAAGGCTTTGGGTTTGCTCCCGGTCAGCAGTGGTGAGAATTTACCAACAGTGTCCGATGAGAGACACCACAAACCGGTGACAGAGTGTTGGGCACCCAGTTCGAGGGCACGACAAAAGTTCTACTGTGGCACAACTCACACAAAATTGTAATGATGGTTGTGGGAGGACTGTGTCACAACATACAGTGAATCGCACTCTGCTGCGTATGGGGCTGAGGAGTGCAGACCAATCAAGAGAGCACATGATGACCCCTATCCACCATCGAAAGCGTCTACAAAGGGCACGCGAGCGTCGGAACTGGACCTTGGAGCAGTGGAAGAAGATCGCCTGGCCTGATGAGTCCCATTTTCTTTTACATCACGCGGATGGCTGAGTACGGTTGCGCTGTTTACCTGGGAAAGTGATGTACCAGGATGCACCATGGGACGACGACAAGCCAGTGCAGGTAGTGTAACGCTCTGGGCAATGTTCTGCTGGGAAACTCCATGTCTGGCCATTCATGTGGACATAAATCTCACACACGTGCCACCTACCTAAACATTGTTGCAGAGCAGGTACATCCCTTCATGACAATAGTGTTCGCTGGTGGAAGTGGCTCTTTCAGCAGGATAATGCACACTGCACACATTGTTCAGGAATGGTTTGAGGAACATGATGAGGAGTTCAAGGTGTTGCCCTGGCCTCCAAATTGCACAGATCTCAATTCACTTGTGCATCGGTGGGATAAACCGGACCAACAAGTTCAATCCATGGCAGTCCCAACTCGCAACCTACAGGACTGGTGCTGACGTCTTGGTGCCAGATACCACAGGACACCTTCAGGGGTCTTGTATAGTCCATGCCACAGCAGGTTGGCACTGTTTTGGCAGCACACGGAGGACCAACAGCATATTAGACAGGTGCTGTTTTGCCTCTGTATATATATATATATATATATATATATATATATATATATATATATATATAATAAAAAAACATTTAAAAAATATTATGTAATAACATTAAATAAAAAAATCAGTCTTTATTATAGTTTATTATGGCACAACGATGCTAAATTACTAAAGATGTTCAAATACGTTCACACCAACACACTTTGTACACCAATACACCTTTGTAGCAATCATTATGTTACATCATCACTGAGAGATTTCAAACCAAAACAGCATGTCAGTAAATTTAAATTCATCATGATCTGAGACTTGACATGCACACAGATATTATCACATCTGACGCCTACACACACATGTGCATGCAGATATCATCTTCTAGAATCATCCTCTGGCCAAATACACATGGGGGCCAGGAAATGGCTTTTGCCCCTTGACCCTGTGACCTTAGCTCTGAGGTCAGGCCACATTTGTAGTAATTGCACTCTATCATATTTCTGGCCTGGAAAAAAAGCGGCCATGTAAACAAACCTCGGTGGACATGTGTCATCCATCCATCCGCTGGATAAGATCGCAGATCCACAGAAGACAAACACTGGAGGATCACAAATCAGGGCTCAGGGCGCTCACACAACCGTAAATTTAACCCAAGAGCCCTTTTTAGCCAGCAAGTCTCTCTTTAAAACAGCATCAAAATCTGCCAGTGAGAACATCCTGAAATATGCCGTCCACAACACACACACACACACACACACACACACACACACACACACACACACACACACACACACACACACACACACACACACACACACACACACACACACACACACACACACACACACACACACACACACACACACACAGTCTCCTGCAGTAAATGCTTTCCACAGGCCAGCAGCATCCTCCACCCACTGAGCACAGACCACCGACAGCGGACTAGAATAGTCACTGACAGACATATGAATATATATATATATATATATATATATATTTATATACATATACACACACACATATATATATATATATATATATATATATACACACTGTAAATATGGTTTAGTAAAAAGACAGAAAGAGAAAGACAATAGCCGTCTACTGGAGCAATTCTGTCCTCATATAAAGTGTCTTCCTCACACTTAACCACTGAGCTATGTTAGCTATCTTTAAGTCATGATGAAATTAATGTATTAATGAAATAAACACGTATGAATGCAACATTGACAGCTCATTTTGTTGCTTTGGTGCGTAAAGAGTAGTGCTAATATTTCTTGGCATAACAAGAAAGCAATTGTTTGCTGACATGAAATTTGAAATAGTGTTCTGCAGTGATATGCTCCATTTACTAAATTTGAAAAAAATCTAATTTTATTTTTAATTAAAAAATTAATTTGGCACAAGACTTTTTAAGTTAACATCACAAAAACAAAGGTTTAGATTAAAAGTGATTGAAATACTGAAAAACAGTAACAACATCTAAATTATGCAATATATCACGTGCAAAATTCATTTAAATGTTAAAAGATATTGTTTTTGGGAGAAATAAAAGTGTAAGGACACACCATGCCAACTATGAAATATGAAATTGCCCAACGCCTCCATTTTGTGGTGACCAACATCACAATTACAGCTTCCAAACTAAATAGGAACTTCCTATGATAACTTAAAGGTCCCATATTGTAAACCTTTCTGGAGTTTTATTTTAGGTGTTGATGTCCTTAAGAATATATATTTGCGGTATATGTGCAAAAAAACATCTCAATATATATTTACAGGTCTTTTTTCAGGAACTCTGCTAAGAACAGGTCGATTTTGGCCGGTCTAATTGATATTCATGAGCCTCTCTTCTGACTGGCCTGTTGTTTTCTGAGTGACGCACGTCCAGGCCAACCACAGGTAACTAGGGTCATGTATGCTGTAGCCTGCTGTGGCTTGGTGATGTTCACCATTAAGGTAAATAAAACACCTGTAATGATGGACATTGCTGAGGGAAATGTTATCCGGCCTTATATGTTCGAGCCGGACTCAAACGCGGATTATTACGAATGGTAGGCTAATTAATGTTGTTGTTTTTTACTTTCGGCGTTATTGTAAGAGTATTACCATTACATCAATGCCACAAGCAGATTTAACGTCTGAAAACGTCTGTAAACAAACTTTTTAAAATAACGTTACCCATGCAAGTCAGTTACACTAAACGTTAGTTTCCTGACAACCATCGACTGAACAGTGTTTTCTCGACATGTGTCCGTGTTGTTGTTGCTCAGCAACGATGTTGTCTGGGGTTGGGCAAAAGGAGGGTGGACGATGGGCAGTGCTCGGGTCGGTGACTGAGTAGTTCTGACATCACATTTTTTCGAGAGTCAACGTCTCGTGAAAAGGCACAGCTACTTTATGCAGGCTGTGTGCATTTGTCTGTGGATTGACTGTTTTGAAACTTATATGGTAGTTCCATAGCCCTTAGACCTCTGTTATCATGAAAAAACCCAGGAAATTTCAGTTTTGACAATATGGGACCTCTAATATCTAAAATATCTATTTATCTGTGAGAGGAAATAAACCAGGGGTCGGAAACCTATGACACGTGTGGGGACAATCAGTCAACACCATTTCTGAACATTTTCGCCTAAAACTGCAGTGTACCAAAGAAAGTCTCAATTACACTGTTTTAAACCACACCTAATTTCTACCGTCACAAACACGTAACGAATCATGTCAATGTGGGGGCGGGGCTTTTTCTCCACAGACTTTCTATGATGTTCAAAGCATTTCTAAGGATTCAGATTTTTAGAAGGCAGCTGTCTAAGACCCCATCCACACTACTGCGTTTTAGTTTAGAAACGGACAATTAAAACGAATACGATCTCCGTCCACACCAGCGTTTTAGCTGTGTATTAGAATTGATCTCCGTCCACATTAAAACGACTGAAAACGCGGATCACGTGACCATTCACCTACACTAGGCGTGCGCGTGCCGGTGTAAACAGGAAACAGATTGACTATTCCGGTCTGGACATTTGAAAGTTTTCGCACCATTCCTCAGAAACCACAATTTCATTGATAAAATTATCCCACCATGTGCTGGTTCTTCCCGGCTTAACCCAAAACTGACGCTTCATGTACGGTCGATACCGCCTCTGCACACGGGAACTGTCACAGATCGCTGGAATAATAGCTTGCCTCCGGTGTATGTAGGCAGTTATAGCATTGTAAAATGCTGAATTTACTTGCACTAACGTAACTGATAGTCCAGGCTGTTGTTGTATGTTTTCTTCCGTTGTATGACACCCAATCAGAGAGCCGAGGGTGAGCCTCTGCGTCATCGTTTCTAAAGTCCTCCGTTTTGACCCGTCTTCAATAAAAACGCCCTCCGGAGATTCAAAACGCAAAAAGGGATCGGCAGCGTTTCTAAACTTCTCTGTTTTAGGTCTTCGTTTTAGCTGTTTTAGTCTGGACGGTAGGTGCAAACGTAGCAAAAGGTCTCCGTTTCTAAACTAGGGTTAGGGTTAGGGTTAGCAACACATTATCAGCTTTTTGATAACAGTCAAGCCAAAGGCTAATCATATCAGTTATGTGCATAACATGCATTACCATTCTGATACATCGACTTGTAAATCCAGTAAAATGCACTCTTCCTCTTCTTCTGAATCAGTTTCTGGTTCAAATGTGGATAAATTAATCCAGTATTTCCACCTGCCATTGTGTAGCGTTTACTAAAGTTGACGGGTGGATCAGATAGTTCGAGTTGGTGGGATTGTGTGGAGACGGGGACTAATATGCATATTCATGGATCCGCGTATAATAAATGAAGCAAGGGCATCAACCTATTTTAAGTTATGAAGGCATTATTTTCACAGGATAAAACATTTAAATATGGCATTTTGATGATCAAATATGAGTTTAAGGGATACAAATATTGACTTCATGGTGACTTTAATAAAAAACTCAATGTGCAACAGATGTGTAAAACTTTTTAAATGACATGTGTTCCAGTTCTGTGGAAAACTGCAGATCTTTGCAGATTCCACATGGGACTGGTAGAGTTGCGTTTTGTCATAATAATTCTGCTATCAAATATGTGTTAGTGTGAATATGGCTGCATCATCACCCCTCGGTTCATGAGCCCCAGTCCTACAGAACGAATCTCTCTCTTTCTGCTTCCCTTCCCTGCAAGCATTTCAAATAACCACTGTTTCCACTCATCTGTGTGACTTTCGTCTTGCATCTTTGTTCTTTCATTCTTCTTTTAACTTTCACTTTTTTCCTCCCACTTTCACTTTCTATATCTTTCTATGCATTTTACCGCCCTTCCTCATTTGTTGAGGCGTATTCTCTCTCTTCGACTCTTTGGTTCGCTCTGTCCCTCCTGCATTGCTAAATGTTTCTTTTGTTTTCATATCTCTCTCCTGCTCTTTGTGAATTAGGTAGTAAATATTGACACAGACACGCGGCGTCCGCTCGGCCAAATCAGTTGGAATTACCACATTAAACCAGGCGAGAGCGCGAGGCAGGCGGAGAGAGAAATCACGCTATCCTCCTGGATTTGTCCAAATTCAGCTGATGCAAAACAAGGAATTAATTTGGACTTGGGAGCGGCCTACCGCGAGCCTGCCGGGACCGCGTCCGCACTTGACAAAGATTTATGGCACCATTCCAACTGAATAGTAATTTCACTTTTTGTTTGCGTGTATGTGTGTGCGCAGTCGTGAATACGTGGGTTGCTCGCCGGTGCTGTAGAGTCGAAGCAAGCGGACACAAAAGCAAAGTCAGCCAATCCCACAGAGGCTCCTACCTGTCCGTCACACACCCAGGCATTGTTTACTAATCATCTGATGTTGATTGGTTTGAGAGCAGGGCTGGGGGGCGGAGTCAGGACTGAGGGGAAGGTTAAGTCTTAACCTTGAGGAGATTTGCTATCTATTCACAAGCAGGATTCATGTCTTCTAAAGCAAAAGAGAGATAGGGAGATCGGAGAAAAACTTTTTTTCAATCCGTTCGAGGGGTGTGTGGAGTGACACAAAACGTGTCACATTCAGAGAGTGAATCCACTGGAAGAAATTCAGACGAACACCCAAAAGCATAATCTTCGGCCCCGGCCGATAGAAATGGTAATTGTGGGTGAGGATGGTTTTTTGAAGGCTGAGCCGTGCGCGGACAGAATGTCCATTTAGAGTAAAAGGACCCAACCAAACAGGCCCTTCTCCACTCCTTTGTTCCCCTCAACAGGCCTTCACATGTTTACGGAAAAAGAACCTTCAAATCCACTCAGCGTCCACAACACATTGTGCCACCTAACCCTGGCTCACGGATGAGAGGACAGGAGACGAGAAAAGAGAGGGAAACGGGAAGAAAGAAGATTCTTATTTTTCCTGTCAGGCTTCCTGGTGTTTTGGCTGGTTTATCTTAGACCAGAGATTTTAACTGGTTTGGCTTCAGGACACACATCAAAAAAGTCCTTAAAGTTACCATTAACTGCTTAGGTTCAATAATATTAAAAAATATTAAAAACAAAACATGCTGGGTTTTTTTAACACAATTACGTGTTAAACTCTTTTACGTGTACCTCCACACTCTTACTGTATGTAATGTTTTATTTTATATTTATTTATATAGATGCATTTAATTTAATTATTTAATTATATTTAATATAATATAATATTATTATTTAATTATATTATATATTAAATATAATTAAATTAAATGCATCTATATAAATAAATATAAAATAAAACATTACATATAGTAAGAGTATGGTTTTGGTAGAATTTGGTGATACATTGGTGATACGTTTTAAGTTCATTTCTAGATCTCTGATTTTTTTTTAAATTCTTTTTTGCATACTTATCTTGGCAAATCCAAGCACATTTTGATCTGTCATCTGTAACTCTACAGGTGAAAAATGGGATATTTCTTTCTTTTTCTCAAGAGATTTTACATTTTCTCTCTGCTGTCTATGAGATACTATGGAAGCTTGTTTCCGCCATGGAATAAAAAATAACTTTTATCTCACAATTGCGAGAGAAAATTCTGACTTTATAACACACAATTGCGACTGTATATCACACAATTCTGAGGGGGGAAAAAAGTCAAAATTGTGAGATAAAAGGTCACAATTATCTTTTATTTTATTCCATGGCGGAAACAAGCTTCCATAAGAAACAACTGAGTTATTAAAGAGAGCTAATTTGTCAAATTTGCTTCCTACAGGCTTGCTCTTTTCCTTCCTTAAGACTTTTCCTGCCATCCCTAAAGACTCTATAACACACATGACCTAGTTCAAACACACACACACATCACAGGACAGTCCAAATGGACCGATGAGTTCTCCAGCACAGCATGATTACATCACTTAAATTGAATCCCCAACACACACACTAACCCTGAACCACTCGACACTCTGACACAGCCCAAAAGAGCCAGGCCATGTACTGACCCATGGGGGTTAAAGGTTAAAGTTGACAGCCACTGAGAAGATGGACGTCTCATTTAAAGTTTGTGACTCTGTATATGGTAAAAAAAACAACAGACAGACAAGTACTGTATGTACAAATGTGTACATGCAAACACACTTAGATGCCTCGAGCAATGGCAGGCACAAACACACACACTCAGATGGGTCCTGCTGCTTAACCCTGGCGGTTCGTTCGTCAGCTCACTCTGAGAACGTGCAGCACTTAAACTTTCCCCTTTTCAAACAGCCCGAGACAAAAAGCGCGAGACACCAGCAGGCAGCCCGGGAGCACACAGACGGCTGAACAGGAACAAGAGGCAGGTCCACAAAAAAGAAAGAACCCCCCCAACACACACACTCACAGACACACAAACGCATGTCCATACACAATCTGCCCCTCTTGTAAACTCTACTCCTGCACCCTGCAGATTGACTGATTACAGATCACTCATAAAGAACTGATACATGAGACAGCACTCTATTTGACCATAAAAAAGAACGAATAACAAAGAAAACTATTAACATAAAACAAAAACGAATAGATAGACCTACAGATAGATAGAAAATAGGACAGAACAATAGATAGAACAAAAGATAATCAAAAAGATACAATTCAAGATGGAACGATGGAAAGATAGAACGAAAGATAGAATCATTGATAAAGAGAATTATGGATAGATAGATTAATAGATATAATGATGAATAGGTAGAACAAAAGATACAAAGAAAAATACAACCCAAGATAGATAACATTATAGAATAAAAGATAGAACGATGAATAGGTCGAACAAAAGATGACACAAAGATGGAGCGAAAGACGAAACGCAAGACGGAACCTTAACTATAGAATTATGGATTGATAAAACCCAGCATAGAACGTTAGATAGATAGAACTCAAGATAGAATGATGGATAGATGGAACGTAAGGCAGAACGGAATATAGATCGGTGCATAGATGGAATGCAAGATGAATAGATCGAACAGAATAACGAATGAAATGATGGACAGAGAGAATGAAAGACAGAATGATGGATAGTCAGAACAAAAGATCAAATGATGGATAGACAGAACGAAAGATATGATGGGTAGATAGAACAAGAGATATAAAGAAAGACAATGCTAGAAAGAAAGATGGATAGAATGATGGATAGATAGAATGATGGCCAGACAGACAGACAGACAGACAGACTGATAGATAGATAGATAGATAGACTGATAGACTGATAGACTGATAGACTGATCGATAGACAGACAGACAGACAGACAGACAGACAGACAGACAGACAGACAGACAGACAGACAGACAGATAGACAGATAGACAGATAGATAGATAGATAGATAGATAGATAGATAGACAGACAGACAGACAGACAGACAGACAGACAGACAGACAGACAGACAGACAGACAGATAGACAGGCAGACAGATAAATAGATAGACTGATAGACTGATAGATAGATACAGACAGACAGATAGATAGATAGATAGATAGATAGACAGATAGATAGATAGATAGACAGATAGACAGATAGACAGACAGCCAGACAGACAGCCAGATAGATAGATAGATAGATATATAGATATATAGATAGACAAATAGACAAATAGACAGATAGACAGATAGACAGACAGACAGACAGACAGACAGATAGACAGATAGACAGATAGATAGATAGATAGATAGATAGATAGATAGATAGATAGATAGATAGATAGATAGATAGATAGATAGACAGACAGACAGACAGATAGATAGACAGATAGACAGATAGATAGATAGATAGACAGACAGATAGATAGACAGATAGATAGATAGATAGATAGATAGATAGACAGATAGACAGACAGACAGATAGATAGACAGATAGACAGATAGATAGATAGATAGACAGACAGACAGACAGACAGACAGACAGACAGATAGACAGATAGATAGAACGATAGATAGATAGACAGATAGACAGACAGACAGACAGACAGACAGACAGATAGACAGATAGATAGATAGATAGATAGATAGATAGATAGATAGATAGATAGATAGATAGACAGACAGACAGACAGATAGATAGATAGACAGATAGACAGATAGATAGATAGACAGATAGACAGATAGATAGATAGACAGATCTAAGAAACTTCGGCCAGAACTTTGACAGAGGGGGCAAATGATGGATTGACAGTGGGAGATTAAGAGAAAAAAAAGAATGAGTGAAAGAAAGACAGATAGACGGACAGCGAGAAAAGGAAGGGGTGTGGGAGGGTGTGCTGCAGCTGTCCTCTGTCCTCCAAGCCCCAGGTTTCTGTCGTTTGCTGAAAAACACGGTTCATTACATTCCCTCTCTCCATTCCCTCTTTCCTTTCAGTGGAGATAAGCTTCTTAGAGAAGAGGCAGCGGGCGGAGCCGGCCTTTGAGTGACAGCAGGAAGAGACCGGCATTCAGCGCACAATAGCGCTTTAGCAGGGGCTAATCTAAGAGGCGTAGAATGACCTCCACTCACTCTCTCATCTACTAGCCTTTCCCACAGCGAGAGAGAGATGGCAGGACAGTGAGGGGCCCCGTCCCGATGAGTGCAAAGATTGAGAGAGTGACAAAAAGTGTAAAAAGCAGGAGTGTTGGGAAAAAGAGGATTATCAGACAGTGATGGATAGATGGATAGTGCAAGTGAAAAAAATGCAGGAAAGGACAGAAGAAAAGTAATAAAAAAAAAGATTGAAGAGGAGAGAAAGATAATATAAAATATAAATAAATGTTTTTGCACAGCAATTTAAATACATTGTAAATGAAAAAAGAATATATATATATATATACATACATGTATGTATGTATATATATAATTACTTTATTCTTAAATTTAATTCATGTATATGTTAGTTTTTATTTCAATTTCTGTGAACGAAAAACATTTCTTTATATTTTATATATAATAATATACATATTTACTTTTTCATGCAGGAACATTTATCTTTGTCTCAAGCATATAAATATGTATTCCTCTTTTATTCATACTCTGTGTCTTTCATACAATTGTGTGTGATGGTTGAGCGGTTTGGGGATGATGGAGGAGCAGGTGGACGTTCTGCTTACGTGCCCTTCATCACTCTGTACTGCTGCTCTGCCACAGCCAATCAGAGCAACCGTAAAGCGGCCAATCAGCCAATCAGCATGCAGTAGCTGGCCTATTTAGAAGTCACTACAATCACAGATCATAATCTATTCATAACTGAAGAAAAGAGACACTTTTACTCTCACGCACCCATAGCGAGGAAGATAAAGAAGTGGAGTGTCATGTTTTCTCAGAAATATTGTGGGTGCAAAAACAAAAACAAGGTAAAGCTTTTCTTTATGATGACAATAAGGCCAATAAATACTCAAGTCTGCAAGTACGTAAATGCAAACGCTTATTTTTCATGTATTGTTCAATTTCAAAGTGTGTCAGAACATAATTCATTCATTCACTATTAGTAAGAACAATGGCATCTCTATCGCCCCCTTGAGCACAGAGGTTCGTCACAGCCACAGAACTTACAAATGTTAAGTATGTACAACGGAACATGCAACTGAAATATGTTGGCCAAAGTCTAACCGCATCATTTGAAATAAACATTGTCTTACTGTGATTTATTTTTATTAAATAATCTGTATGGCTTGAGGTGTTGGATTATTTGAGAAATGGTTCACACTCCTGTTGGGTTTGTTTAATTTGGTTGAAGTGTGTTAAATATACACTACACACACACACACACACACACACACACACACACACACACACACACACACACACACACACACACACACACACACACACACACACACACACACACACACACACACACACACACACACACACTTTTATCATTTAAGTGAGTATAATATATTTTAACCGCGTGGTGAAGGAGTTGTCTTTAACTCTCACCGGCTGACAGAAAGAGGGAAAGTTTGAAATCTAAAGCTGAGGATGTGGTTCACACAAACACATACAACTCAGTCAAAACAAAATTCTGTGATCTGCTAATCTTTACCAAATGTTTGGCATCGCCTTGTCTTGTCGTTAAAGTAGTGCATATTTTCATATTTGAATAATCATTTGAAGTATATTGTACGTTTTTTACACAGCGGAAATAGCCTGTATTAGTCAGCTTGCTGATGATTCTGAATGTGAGGTGAATGTTTTTATGGTAACGCTAAATAAAACTAGATTCCTGTTCTTTCCGACAACAAAGCACTTAAATGCGTCAAGCTCGTAATCACAACTTCAGAAGTGGGAAGTAGGACATTTCCGATAGTGTGAAGACAGCAATAATATGTTGAAAACAAAAAGTAGTATGCTAGCAAGCTATTCCAAAATTAGCTTCACAGGTAAAAAGTCGCCCGCTTTGAGCACACGTCGTGTGTGTGTTTTTGTCCAGTGTCAGTTTGGTCACAAATACACAAGCCAGGTCTCGACCACCAAGGTGGCCATTCAACAGTTATGGTTGTTTTATGTCACATGTCAGCCATATTGAAGAAGGGTGCCCTCTGAGTTTGTGTGTTTATGTACTTTTGTGAATTTT
The DNA here is from genome assembly GCF_051911475.1 of Siphateles boraxobius. NCBI lineage: Eukaryota > Metazoa > Chordata > Actinopteri > Cypriniformes > Leuciscidae > Siphateles > Siphateles boraxobius. The sequence continues at coordinate 17,321,591 of NW_027509186.1, read as the reverse complement.
AAAGTTACAAATGCATTTGACAAATCAGGTTGTACTTATTTTAAAAATGTCACAGTCACGCGTCACTTGTAAATATATATATATATATATATATATATATATATATATATATATATGTGAGTTTTTGCCATTAATAAGAGACCTAAAATGCAGTTTTTTATTTTATATGTGGCTGTTGGTGTGTAAAGGTGTGTGTGGACAAGTACATGCTTGAGATTGAGTGTGTGTGTGTTAATCACGCCAGTGAGAATGAATAGAGCTCCTGTTCTCTAATGGCTTTATGCAGAGATGTTTAATGTCAGGAAACACCCATCATGTACATGCCAAACATGCGCACGCACGCACGCACGCACACGCACACACACACGCACACGCAAACGCAAACGCACACACACACACACACCAATCCAGCAATCTGAAAGATCCTCATCTAAATGCCTCATGCACAAATTATAATAAAGTTTTTTAGAATTAAGAAAAGATACGTAAAGATAGCTCACAAATTATTCAGAGCAAATGAATATTGTATAGTTTAGAGTATAGAGTTTATAAAGTGTGTGTACGTGTGTGATTTGGAATGGGTTTTAAGTGGTATGTGGGGCCCTGTGTGATTTATACCTGCAAATATGAAGAGACGGAGCATGATATATGTGTGTGTGTGTGTGTGTGTGTGTGTGTGTGTGTGTGTGTGTAGACAGAGGAGCTTATATCACGGCCCCATATTAAATGCAGGTTTGAAAGTTTTCACTAGAGCTGGATAATGAGCTTGACCTCTGACACACAGCTGATGACTTCCATACCTGTGAGTGTGTGTTTGAGTGAACACTGCTACATCCATGAGCTTTTGTGCCCGAGACCACATGTGCCAATGTTTGTCGACATGTGTACCCAATGAGATTTGTGTGTGTGTTGGTGTCTGACACGGACATGGGTAATGAAGTCTACAGACAGAAATAATTGGACCGAAATTACAAAAAGACTAGTAAAAGGGAGAACAATAAAAAATAAAAAAAAGGTAAAAAGTGAAACGTAAAACATGGCATGATGAAATATTGCGGGAAAAACTAGAGTAAGTGCAGAACAGAACGAGACGAGGGTGAATTAGAATGAGTAATGCGAACCGACGCTGGGGTCTGTCCGCTTGAAACGCTTAGTCTGAAGAATTCAACCAGTGGTTTGTGAATATATTACAATATTTCAGCACATAAATACACTCTGTTGCTATATTATATGCAGGGCTGTCATGTGCTCAACGCATTTTTTGAAGGGGCACCACTAAACTAAACTAAAAAAAGAAAATAAAAGGCATTGGGTAAAAAAAAAAATTAGGGGTTAATCACAATCAGCCCACTCAAGACTGAATCATCTCATATAATATTAATTTGTGCTGATTTTATTAATAAAAAAGAACAATGAAAGGGGAAAAGTGCTTAATTGCCATGAAAACAATGCAAAAATTGTCCTAAAAAACATTTAATTTCTTAAGATTTAAAAGATTCACGCAGAGTTATTTCTAATTAACACTAAATCATCTTAATCTCTTAATTCCTTCTCTTAAACACTCATATGTTTATGCCGGTAATACAGTATTCACGTTTTTAAAAGCTGGACAAACATTCAGCCAGCTTCATGCGGCGAAAAAATGCTTTGAACAATGCTAAGTCAAATGTTAATCTTTGCCAATGTGTATTCACTGCCAATAATCAGAAATCATAAAACATGAAGAGTGAGAGATATATAAAAAAAATTAAGTCATCAGGTGAGATTTTTTATGAAACATGATACGCCATGTATTGACTTGTTGGAAATGTTCCAAATGTAAACGATTCCAAAAACGCTGTTTATCATTTACTGTTTATATTTTCTTCTAAACATACGCGACTTTCTTTCTTTTGTGGAACACAAAAGGAGCCGTTTTGGACAACATTCACATTGTTCTTTACGATATAACAACTGTGACGCTTCAAAAAAAGAGTCCAAACCACACATCTGAATCCATACGATAGTTTTGTGGGATGAACAGACTGGAAAAGTTGTTATTCACTGAAAATACTGGCAGCCACACTAGTTCATGAGAGAGCATAAGACTCTTCTGATATGAAAACGAATAATTTATTTTTGAGTCAATTAGTTGGTTGATTAAGTTCACAAAACCAGTTTGAATGATTCAGTACTCAAGTTCAACTCACTGACTCCCATGTTCCAGTCATAGCATTTAAAGTCGGCATGAAACGGAAGTTGCAATAGTCTTCTCTTATCTACTGTGACGTATATCCGAGTGAAATGGCTTATCGAACAAGAAAAGACAGGACTTTATTTTGTCTATTGGGAATTGATTGGATCGTTTGCTATTGGTCGATCTCATGTGAGTGACAGGTTGTCCTAACCTCACACTAAAAACACATCAAAGAAGAGATGTCACTGCAAGAGGGAGGGGAAATTATTTTGATGAAAGATTATGAGAACACAAGAATTTAAGAAAAAAATAATGATGTGCACTGATAAATCTTTTATAATAAACACTGAAATATCCCATTACATTTTTTTTTTGATTTCATTGTGACTTTACTGGAGGTGAAAATTATCATTGTATAACAGCTTCAATTTCAGTTTAAAACTATTGTTCAACTTCAGAAGACTTGGAATATAGTTCATAAGTCATATGGACCACTTTTATGATATTATTAGGTGCATCTGCATGCTTTTTGATACTTTAAAGCTCTTCCATTAGTGTTGTTGTTGTAAATATACTAAAAGAAATGAGCAGTTCGATATTCAAAAGATCTTCTGAATGATCTTGAAAGATGTTCCACGGTGGATAGAAAGTCACACAGGTCTAGAAAAACCTGAGGTTGAGTAAATCATGACAAAACTTTCATTTTTGTGTCAACTATCCCTTTAACCCTCTGGGGACTAAGCCCTTTTTGGTCCGTTTTCTCTATTTTTACATTTGGGCTTATAAACTATATGTAATGGAGATGGAACACTATGTGTTTGGTATCTATGGATTCAGAAGACCCTAAGCTAACATAAGCACGCATGTAATATGTTTATAAAGGAACTATGAGTGAAAATGTACAATAAACTAGAAAATTTCAAAAACGGAAATTCGATTTTTGGCATTTATTTCTGAAAATCACACAACAATAGTGAACAGTTTTTGAACAAAATAAATATGTCAAGGCCTTTGCTTGACAGACATGTGTAATTGTTATATAAAATGTGTAAAGAACCATGCAAATTTTTACTTTATTTACAAATAGTCCCAGGCGTTTTTCTTAGAAATGCTTAGAATTTTCTAAGCAAAGCTTTCTCCTCGTCACTCTCTAGTAATTCTTCCAGAGCTTGTTCCACCGTAAATCGTGTACTGCCATCATAAAAGTGCTAAAACAATAAATAATGCTATAATTGAATGTGTGTGTGTATATATATATATATATATATATATATATATATATATTATAATTGTTCTGTCTCTCTCTCATATCTCTGTGCGCTCTCACTCCGTAAAGCCTTGTTTATACTCGACGCGTCCGTTCGCTTTCTGTTGTCTCTGCCACTCAACGCTGTTTGCGTAATAGTATATAGTACCACCCCTCACAAGGCTACAGAGTCCTCCGATTTGCTAGAATACGTCATGGTAACCTTCCTCTGATTGGCTAAGAAAAATATTCCTCCATCTGCAATTTTTCCATTGGTTGTTGCTTGTGAATCTGCCAAACAACATCAATTTCATTGGCCTTTGACGTAGTGGTATTGCGCAACAAGGAAGTGTGTATACAAGCCAGGTAAGTTATCACTGTTTTCAGCGGAATCTGAGGAAGATGGCAAAATAAGACCGCACCTCTCTATCATTAATAGTTTTTAAGATAATTACACATTTGTAAAAGTATGCCGTTTTGGGCGGTACCGCCCAATCCGTCCTCAGAGGGTTAAGAACACCAATCAGAGCTTCATTCAGGCCAATGTTAAGACCAATAGCAGTATCCATGTACACCAAAGGTCACAGATCCTTGACCCTTTGACCCCTGTCAGACCCTAAAAAAGAATGACAGACACCCCTCTCTCGCGCGCTTTCCGCGTCTCTCTCCTCCCTTTTTTCCACAAAAACGGCCGATTAAATATATTAATCCTTTTTCTCACCCACAGCTGACCTCCACCCACACACAGAGACAGACACATCAATGAATGTGCTGCTGAGTCCAGACAAATCAATACATCCCAGAGTTCTGTGTAGCTTAAGACGTACACATACATTAATCAAACTATTACAACAACGAAACACGCAAACGTACACACACTATTGACCGGAGCTATAATCATGTCATGTCGTGGTTTTGACATTCTGACTCTACAATCAAACAGGATGTACACTTGTACGCATGACACACACACACAAACACACATTAGCTGGATCACTTCTCACCTCGCCTGCACGCCGGCCAATCAGCGCAGCTGTTGAAATGAGAATTGCATTAACATCCACAATGCTTTGCGTGCGTTGCCGTGAGCGCGGGGAATACCTGTAATAGAATTTCCCCTCCTTTCCCTTCCTCGCCCACTCCCTCTTTAAACATTTACACTCGTCCGCCCGCTCCCTCGCTCCTGATCAAATCAGGGAGAAGAGAAATTACATTTCTCCATCGCGCCACTCTGATCCAAACACTCCCATTTGCTGGATTAGCGGTTCGGTCTGGGCGGAATTCTGCTCCAGAGCGATCCGATTAAACGGCGACATCAAATAAAATAGCAAGACGTGAGTGAAATATCATTCGATATTGTCTTTTTCTCTTTCTTTTGTCTGACAAGTTTGATAATGCTCAGTTTCGTGCAACTGGTTGAACGTAACAATAATATTTGGAATCTGGTTTGGTTTCGCACCTCAAATGGCTGCACTTAAATTGGTTCAATTAAAAAAAGTTTTGTTTTCAAACTAAAACTTTTGGTGAGGAATGTTTATTTAATTCTTGGAGTTCATCAGTCATCATTGTTCCTAAAAATGAGAGTGAGTTATGGTTAAAGGACAGATTTATGTATGTGGGACCAGCAGAGACGAGGGAGTGCATGATGAAGAGATAAAAACATGGGGAGGGTTTGAAAGAAATAGAGACTGAGCTAGTGGGAACCCTGGTGTTCATGGTCAGTTCATCAAACTGAAGAGGTCAAAGGTCAGTGACAAGGCGGCACTGGAGTCAATGGGATGCAGTCATCTTATTAATAGGCTCTAACAGTCTATATAATATATATATATATATTACTGTTTAAAGTTATATTATATTATGTTATATTATATAACTTTATACCACACCACAAAACATTGTTCAAATGTTGTACTTCAAGACATATGTCAGGTTTTTGTCATTGAAAAGCTCTTGTGTGTAGGACTAATTTATAACAAATCTCATAATAAGCCTCCGTTGCTAAGAAAACATAATTTTAGAGCTAGTAACAGAGGCTTTAGCCAGTGATAGCAGACTAATGCAGTAATGCAGTTATTAATACAGTTATGAGAGAGAGAGAGAGAGAGAGAGAGAGATTAAGCGCGTGTGAATAACCTCATCATTAATAGCAAAACTAAGATTATCTGCTCCAAGAACAGCGACGTAATTACATTGCTAGTGACAAATGTAGCTTTTAAGTTGTTAAACTATTTTACTGATAAAATTGTCATAGCAGCGCGGACAACACGTTTCTGTACGAGTGTGTGCGCGTTTGAGTGGGAGAGAGAGCGTGAGAAAGAAAGTATGTGCTGTCCGTACTAAACAAAAATTTAAGTATTTTTGTGGCACAAAAACATGAAAATAATTTATTGTTTTTATCCTATTGTCTACTAAATTAATTAGCTTGGTCAGTGTCGTTGTGTGTTTTGATTCTTTTGCTTTTGTAACTTGTAGTCTGTAAGGACATTTAAAATAACTGAAATCATTTGGCGAAGTGATATGGAACTGTAATGCGGTCAAGACTTGCCTGGAACTACTTTAGCCGTGCGTTTCCCTGAAAATAATTGCAACCAATCAGATTCAAGCATTCAACAGCCCCGTAGTATATATTATATTAGTTTAAGTTTAGTAAGTTTAGTTTAGTCAACAATGTTTTTCTTTTAAAAAGCATTAATTTAAAATCGAAATCTCTTGCAACAATGTAAAAATCTTTACAGTCCCTTTTGTACAATTTATTGCATCCTTGTTGAATAAAAGTACTAATTTCTTTAAAAAAAAAATTCTTCGTTTACCCTATGCTCTCATGGTATGTGCTTGTCTTTCTCTTTTCCATCTCTCTCCCCATCCAATTCCCTCTCTTTACCCTCTCTGTGACACAGGATGGAATGCTTGAGCAGACCAGCGGCCAAAACTGTTGTCAGGCCCATCAACAGGCCTGGTTATATTCAGCTAATGTTGAGAGAACGCTGGCAGAGTGACATTCATTGGCATATGAAACATGATATCGCTCATAAAGTGTGAGGAATGTCTTCAGTTAACGGGGTTCTGTCTGTCTTTCGGGAGTCATGTAAACATGGGAAGGTCCTAACTACCACGGGTCGTTTCCAAAGCAGCCAGGACCTTCTAAAGGGGGATGAACCGATCGGTGCCATAGTGACCTGGTTTACAGGAAGTACATGCCATGTATTACACATATATGTAAAATCTCAAATACATAACATACACAAAGACACAATGACAGTCTTGTATAGGGAATTTATATGCAGACGTCCACATTAAATTCTCCCAGAGTGTTCTCAATCAAATCTGAGTGATAGATTTAACGAGTGTGTGTGTGTGCCTTGTTCTACTGGCTCAGGAAAGTTTGTGTGCAGGTGCTCACCTCCTATCTTAGCGCACCTGACAGCCTGTTTGTCAACTGCCCAAAGCTGACCTTCACATCCATAACTACAAACATATCTCTCACTCACACTGAGCTAGCGGATCCTTTTCCGTGCTGCCCTCTCTGGTCTCTCTCTCTCTCTCTTTGTCATTGATCGCTGATGCGATTGGCTGCTCTCGATGCTCAGTAATGACCTACTGAATGCTCAGATTAAACTGTCAGCTGTCAGCGATTGATGGGCAAACCATGGTACCCACACATACAGAAAGACATGCACACACCTGCTGCTGCTGTATGGGACCAGACAGGTGTGACGAAAGTGTGTGTGTGTGTGTGTGTGTGTGTGTGTTTGTGTGAAGCCACAGAAATCTAGAATATTGCTGGCTCCAGAATATTGGTGAGTCTTTGCAGTACGAATGGGAAAAGGCATAGTTAAAATATCATAAAAGCAGTGCGCCATGTCCCAAGCACTGATGTTACGGTTAACTAAAACGATTAAAAATCGCTTTTGACATAAAGCTGAAATAAAATATAAACAGATGGAAAACTTTAACTTTAATGTAAATGAAAATTAGAAATGTTGCTCTGGCAACTAACTGAAATAAAATAAGGTGAAGTAAAATGACAAACCAAAAGGAACGCTAAACAAAAATATAAAGAAAACAACTGAAAAAATGACAAAAGCATCTAACTAAATTGCTAAAAACAACTAAAATTAAAATAAAAAATGGAAATATTATAGATAAATGCTTAATGCTTCTAGCCTAATATTTGAATAATTCTAAAATAATACTTCAAATTCTTTACTATTTCATCAAAATAAAGAATTTTACATGCTAACAAGTTAATTTGGGCATCATCACAACATTGTAATGTACAGTATAAAATGGAATTTCAACCATGTAGTACCAAATAGTAAAACAAATCTCTATTATTATCCAACTGATCTTTCAGAACACCCCAACTTCATATTCTTGAAATGAGAAACTGTTGATGCATGAATGTCTTCATCTGTATGACAACAATATATTAATACAAGAATATTTTGAATATTCCATTAGCCTGAACTAGTGAGTCTGCCAGCTTGTCTTCTGGCTACAACCCCAAATTCTCTGTGTGTGTGTGTGTGTGTGTGTGTGTGTGTGTGTGTGTGTGTGTGTGTGTGTGTGTGTGTGTGTGTGTGTGTGTGTGTGTGTGGTGTTGTGCTTGGCTGACACTTCACTATATGTCAGCGCAGTATCTCTTTTCACTGACGAATGACATGAGACGTCTCCCTCATTTTCCCAAACTCTCATCCGTTTGCTCGGTTCTGCACTCCTTCTCAGTCTTCACTCCCCTCATCCGTCTCTCCCAGGAGGCCAGGCCCAGACAGAGAGCTAAATTTAAACTGCAACCCAGGCAGGGCACCAGTAGAGCCGGGGAGATCTGACAGGAGTGTGAATCTCTAGAGAAGTGTGCTTGTGTGAGAGATAGACACCGAGATAAAATTCATTAGCTTCTCTGATGACCCGCTAAACACAGAGTTCCAAAGACGCGCATGCGCTCTCTCACACACATATACACACACAAGAGATTTACACCGCTCTGCCAGTGACCCAGCAAACACTAGGGTCCACTGATTTGATGTCTGCCTGACAGAGAGAAACTAGGTTGAGGCCCTAAGGAGTCAAACATCTGCTCTATGGGGCCTAGGCTATAGGGAGCAGTGAACTACAGTAAAACAGTGTCAAACACACACACACACACACACACACACACACACACACACACACACACACACACACACACGCACACGCACACGCACACGCACACGCACACACACACACACGCACACGCACACACACTACAGTGCTCAGTGTCTCCATCTCCCTGCAGCATGGCTGGTCATCTTTCTGGTTTTACATAGTTTTTAGCTAGTCTAAGCTGATCTAAACAGTTCTAGATGGTTTACCAACTGGCCTAAAGTAATTTTGTTCAAGTGGTTACATTTTACAATAGGCCTATGTTAAATTTGTTAATAGTTAATTCATTTAGTATCATGAACAAACAATGAACAATGCTTCAACAACCATTTATATTAACGTTAATTTCTTCATATATTAATGCATTTTAATATGTATAAATTACCATTTTTAATTAAATTTGTTCAAATTGGATAAGCTGGCATGATCCATTTTTCCCCTTACAGCATCAAAATAATGTTACAAAGGGGCGGACAGAGTACACAGCTTCATTACTTGAGTAAAAGTACAGATACCCCTTGCTAAATTTTACTCAAGTACAAGTAAAAGCACTACAGTCAGATGTCTACTTAAAGGGTTAGTTCACCCAAAAATGAAAATTAAGTCATTAATTACTCACCCCCATGCTGTACCAACCCCGTAAGACCTTCGTTCATCTTCGGAACACAAATGAAGATATTTTTGATTAAATCTGAGAGGTGGATCACTGCTACATAGGCTGCCAGAGGGAATGAAACTTGACGGCCCAGAAAGTCATTAAAGAACATGTTTAAATATTCCATGTGCCTACAGTGGCTCAACTATAAGTTTATCAAGCGACGAGAATACTTTTTTTCCGAAAAAAAAAACATAAATAACGACTTTATTCGACTATTCCTTTTCTTCCTTGTGGGCCTGAGACGAGAGTTCAAGAGATTTCCACGACGCATGCGCGAGAACTGAGAAGAGGACGTTCTTCTTCTAATATTTCTTGTTCAGTTCTCGCGCATGCGTCGTGGAAATCTCTTGAACTCTCGTCTCAGGCCCACAAGGAAGAAAAGGAATAGTCGAATAAAGTCGTTATTTATGTTTTTTTTTTCGGAAAAAAAGTATTCTCGTCGCTTGATAAACTTATAGTTGAGCCACTGTAGGCACATGGAATATTTAAACATGTTCTTTAATGACTTTCTGGGCCGTCAAGTTTCATTCCCTCTGGCAGCCTATGTAGCAGTGATCCACCTCTCAGATTTAATCAAAAATATCTTCATTTGTGTTCCGAAGATGAACGAAGGTCTTACGGGGTTGGTACAGCATGGGGGTGAGTAATTAATGACTTAATTTTCATTTTTGGGTGAACTAACCCTTTAAGTAAAAGTACTGAAGTACTTGTTTTTAAAAGTACTTGAGTATCAAGAGGACATTTTCTAAATATTGCATTACTACTGCCACATGTCCGGATTTTAAGCCCCCTGTCCGGCGCAGCCTCAAGCCGGACACTCATTTGCCCTCGTTTTTGGAGTTGCGCTGAATTGTTTAAAAAAATTGACCTATAAAAAACCCGCATAATTGATAGCGGCTCCCTGATGCCAGTAAATTAGTTCAAATCTCCTGTAATCTAGAGCCGCGCATGCGAGACAGAACATAGCCTACTGTATGTGCTCCAAAGCCTGTAGCGCGCGCACTGCAGAGAGGGAGAGAGCGAGAGACCTTGCGTGCCCTAGCCGTAAAATGACTTCTTGCAGGTTGGGATGTCTGTGTCCTCCTTTTTGGTGTTATGGAAATGGCCACCCTAACCACAGTGCTTACATTTATGTACAGAAACGTCCTACATGGAGTTATGTCAAATGTGAATGTTAATACCTTGGAGAATGTAAAAGGAATTGAAAGGAAAATCAAGTCATTTTCATCTCTTTACCAGGTTGCTTTATTTAACATTTAAGAAAATTTCAGAAAATTCAGAAGATTGAAATAGTCTGGCAAGGTGGGGCCACGGGTTGGCACATTCCCGGGATGGACCTGCTGCGTCTTCATCCATTGATTCGTCCATGGTTTTGTCTCTTATCTAAATCTGACCATGGAGTTGACTTTGGCGGAAAGCTGAAGGTGATTGCTGATAGGCTGTCCCAATCAGTGGCGCCTGCACAATCCAATCACGTTTGAGAGGGAAACAACAAATTGAGGGTTTCCGAGATTTTTCTCTTTTTTTTTTGAAGTAGTAACGGGTACTCACGGTTATGGATAGAAATGTAGTGGAATAAAGAGTACAATATTTGCCTCTCAAAAGTACTTTAGTAAAGCCATGAGTACTCCCCAAAAATGATACTCGAGTCAAGTACAGATCCCTCAAAATTGTACTTAAGTACTGTACTCAAGTAAATGTACTCCGTTACTGTCCGGCTCTGATGTTACAGTATGAAAAACTTGAAAATCATTTTGAGATTTGCTAAAGATTACATTAAACAGTTATTAAATTATTTGTTTTTAAATACAAACTTAAAAGTTTTAAATTACGCCAAAGGTAATTGATAGAGCGATAGATAAAACGATAGATAGATAGATAGAACGATAGATAGATAGATAGATAGATAGATAGATAGATAGATAGATAGATAGATAGAACGATAGATAGATAGAACGATAGATAGATAGAACGATAGATAGATAGATAGATAGATAGATAGATAGATAGATAGAACGATAGATAGATAGATAGATAGATAGAACGATAGATAGATAGATAGATAGAACGATAGATAGATAGAACGATAGATAGATAGAACGATAGATAGATAGATAGATAGAACGATAGATAGAACAATAGATAGATAGATAGAACGATAGATAGATAGAACGATAGATAGATAGAACGATAGATAGAACGATAGAACGATAGATAGATAGATAGATAGATAGAACGATAGATAGATAGAACGATAGATAGAACAATAGATAGATAGAACGATAGAACGATAGATAGATAGAACGATAGATAGAACGATAGATAGATAGAACGATAGATAGAACAATAGATAGAACGATAGATAGATAGAACGATAGATAGAACGATAGATAGAACGATAGATAGAACGATAGATAGATAGATAGATAGATAGATAGATAGATAGATAGATAGATAGATAGATAGATAGATAAAACGATAGATAGATAGAACGATAGATAGATAGAACGATAGATAGAACGATAGATAGATAGATAGATAGATAGATAGATAGATAGATAGATAGAACGATAGATAGATAGAACGATAGATAGATAGAACGATAGATAGAACGATAGATAGAACGATAGATAGAACGATAGATAGATAGATAGAACGATAGATAGATAGAACGATAGATAGATAGATAGATAGAACGATAGATAGATAGATAGATAGATAGATAGATAGAACGATATATAGAACGATATATAGAACGATAGATAGAACAATAGATAGATAGAACGATAGATAGAACAATAGATAGATAGAACGATAGATAGATAGAACAATAGATAGATAGAACAATAGATAGATAGAACAATAGATAGATAGAACAATAGATAGATAGAACAATAGATAGATAGAACGATAGATAGATGACTGCATGGTTGCCAACAGGCAGTTTAACAGGCAAAATGTCCATGAGAGAACAGCTTCATTAGTAAGATCATACAGCTACACCAGCACCAAAGCAGAAACCACCATTAACCAGCGTAAACCAGCCTGAAAATGCATGCCTAAACTGATCTTTTCAGTAGGGTCTTTGTGTCCTGCAATGGTAATCACAACATTAGCATGTACCTCTGTGCTAACCACACAGCTCCTATCCAGTTACATGCAATTCACAAATTAACAGAAGGAATATCTGGCCACTTTGAAGGGAAGGGGTGTGTGTGTGTGTGTGTGTGTGTGTGTGTGTGTGTGTGTGTAGAAGACGAGCAGTGTCAAGTCCGTGCTCCTGAAACTGTTAGAATAATATTTCTTCAGGGGGAGCGGAGATGCTAACGCTAATCAAAACAGGACATCCTGTAGTCCAGTCTCAGTCTCTCTCTCTTTTTCCATCACTTCTTCTCTCCCGCCCTCTCCTTCTGTCCTTCTCCATCTCTCCCTCAGGTTGTTTTCAGTTTGTTTGTAGATGAGTCACAATCTCAGGAAGCGTCGGGAACAGGGCTCATCAAAGTGCGGAGCGAGTGCCAGATTCCTGGGCTGGGACCAGATTCCGGCCACTGGGAATCTGTGGAATGCCGCTGGGAGAGGAAGGGAATCTCTACTGTCTCTATTGTTCGGCCTCTTCCTCAGTCTATGTGAGGCTGTACGTGTCTCATCTCCGGGTCGAAATGGAAAAGATCCGATTGCGATGGAGCGGCTTCACTGCACGTCCGAATTCCCCTTCATAGGTAACACAACTCTCGCTAATCAGAGTTACCTTCCTTTACTCGCTCACTCAAACACACACAAACTCAATCTCATTATGACCCAGTATGACCTGGTATGCAGTTGGAGAGGATCTAATTCAGATCTCCTACACACAACGTTGTGAGAGTTCAAAGATCACAGAGTATTAAAACAGGTTCAGGCCAGATCAGACCAGCGAGGGAGGTTAATGGTGATGAAACTAGGAAAGAATCAAGACAGTTGTTTTTCTAGCTCAAAGTGTCACAAGTGCTAACCTGTAAACTACTTGACATTTTAAAGTCGGCATGAAAAAAAAGTTAAGATCTTTTCTTTCCAAGTGTGATGTTTATCTGAGTGCAAGGATTTGCTGAAAAATAACTACTTGTTTTTGTCCATTGGGAATAGAGTGGTGCAGGTATGATGATGTCAGAACCTGGAAGACTAGTTCGGCAGTGGCTCCTTCAAGATGTTTCTATGGAGTTTTATTATGAAGTTTTTCAATTTAGGAGCAAAATAAAGCCTGTGGTATACATAACTTGACAATACTCCAATGTTTTCTACAACGTAAACTTACACACATACCAAGAATGCGAATTTTGAAGCAGTTATGTTTATATTTGAAAACGTATGTTTCTAATAAGTAAGTAGATAAGACGGTTTGGGGTGTGAGTGTTTTGTACAACAAAATGTCAAATTATCGTCAAGTTAGGTTTACCTATTGCTTTATTTTACACATGAATTGAAAAACCTCATAATAAAACCCTGAAGGAAAATCTCAAAGCGCCCAGCGGTGAATTTGTCTTCTGTGTTCTGATGTCATCCCTGCAGCACACTATTGATCACTGGATGGTTGTGGTTCACTATTGGTCAATCTCATGTGAGTGACAGGCTGTCCCACCCTCACGCCGAATCATCATTAAAAAAAGAATAGATGTCCTTGCAAGAGGAAGGGGGAGTTATTTTGATTAAAGATTGGGAGGAGACATGAATAAAAAAAATAAAAAAAAATATTCACAGATAAATTATTTATAATGAATACCTCAATATTCCTAATAAATGTTGATTTTCTGGTGACTAACAATCAAAATGGCCATTGAAGTTAGTGGATTGATAAATCATCACAGGCTGATGGGAGCACTTCCTCGCCATTGTTCAAATGCACAGCAATGGAGAAAACCGTTCTGCCTATTTGTATTACGGTTTACAATAAACTGGCTTACAGAGCAAATATTTTCTCTGTGCTCAAAAAGGTTCAAGTCATTTGTTCATTTATTCAACTAGTTTATCTACAGGTCATATTTGCTCTCATGTCTTAAAAGCAAACTGAAAGGTCATGTAGGAAGAGAGAGCAAAGTAGGCTTATAGAAACAAAGAGTTAAGCACTTTTCAAATGGGATTAGTCTTCCAAGCAAAGTTTGAGTTAACGTTAATAGAGGATGTCTGTTATTTAATGGATTGTGATTGAGTTAGTAAAGAAAAAAACAGTAATTTGCTCTTTAGGTGTAACAGCGGTTTATGAGAAAATGAATCAAATAAATCGTGAATTGAATTAATTTGTGAAAACTTTACCAGACCTCCCATTGAATAATAGACATGTACAAATAAGGCTTTAGTGTGTGTGTGTGTGTGTGTGTGTGTGTAATTGACAGAGATGAAAAGGTGTGTTGAAATGTCCTCTTGTCTTTCCTGTTCCTTGACCTTCTCGAACAATATGTGCTTAAACTTCTCACTTGAGTTCATCACGAGAGAGAGAGAGAGAGAGAGAGAGAGAGAGAGAGAGAGAGAGAGAGAGAGAGAGAGAGAGAGAGACCCACACCCTCTGGATATCACACCATGCTGGAACAAAGATGGGGACTTTCTGAAAAAGAGTGTGTAACAGGCTGTTATCAGGTCGCTCACAAAGCAATTGTTGACTAATTCCTGTTGATGGCTAGAATCCAGGCGGGCTAACAGAGAGGAGACCCTTGCCAATAATTACTAACACACACATACATACATTCATATTAGGAATGGGTTATGATCGTTGACTAGTCAACTACTTTTCAGTGTCACATGAGCCTTTATAAATCCTCCAAATTTGCTGATTTGATGCTCAAGAAACATTTCTTATTATTACCAATAACAAAAACAGTAACATTTTTGTGGAAACCGTTTTTAAAATTTGTCAGGATTCTTTGAAGAATAGAAAGTTCAAAAGAACAGTTGTAACATTATCAAATATCGACTTTATTGAGTCATTTCTTCTCTTCTGTATCAGTCTCCGACTCGCGTTCACGAGAGTACCACGATGCATGTGCGTGTTGATGACGCAGGAGCTGGCGTTCTGACACATGACCTACAAGTAGAGGAAGACGCACGCGAGGTCACACGTGTTGTGGTGCTCTCGTGAACGTGCGTCGGAGACTGATACAGAAGAGAAAAAAAAATGATATTTTGTTTTTTGGGCGCACAAAAAGTATTCTCGTCACTTCATAAAATTAAGGTTGAACCACTGTAGTCACATGACTATTTTAATGATGCATTTCCTACCTTTTTGGGCCTTCAAAGTGTTAACGAGTTAGCTATCAATGGAGCCTGAGCCACCGGATTTCATCAAAAATATCTTAATTTGTGTTCCGAAAGATGAATGAAGCTTTTATGGGTTTGGAACGACATGAGGGTGAGTAATTACTGACAGAATTTTCATTTTTGGATGAACTAACCCTTTAAAGTTTAAACCATCAGAATATTATCTGACCGATCCGTACAACCACACAAAGATCTTACTCAATTCAAACTTTATGGTAGAAATAGAATTCAGCTGTTGTTATATTTCTGTTTTCCGTAGATATTTCAGTCATGTAGCTAATTGATTCCCATGCACAGAAAAAGATGAGCGTCAATGTCATCACATTTCATTTACATAAAAGCAAAGCCTTAACCCTGACCTTACCTAAAACTAACTAGTATTTTCCTGCCTTGCAAGAACTGGTACTTCCTTCAGGAAATGCAAATGTGGTTAGTACCTGCTACTGTCTGTTGGTCGACATCATAGTTGTATCATTAGCTAACGTACATTGCCAAAAGGTGCTATCCTAATGTTGTCTACTCCCTAAAAAGCATGTGTGAAAGAACAGCAAACCAAGAAAACACAAAAAACAACGAATCCAAGGAGATCCATAAATTGTTTTGTTTTTTTTAAACATTTCTAAACAAATACTGTACAATGCAACCTGAAATACACACAGACATAAACACAATGCAGGTAACTCTTAGGAATACTGATTCCATCTAAACGCACACAGACAATGGCACAAGGGAGGTGCCCGTCCAACCAACAAGCAGACAAATGAAGTCGACAATACACATGACCATTAATAAAGTGTGATTTACACACACACACATTCACAGTACAAAAATATGCTTAGTTTCTATTGGGACCGTCTGTAGATAATGACCTCAACCTTGGCACACACCCTGGGCAGACTGTCGGCAGTGCACTGGTGAGCCTTTGTGTGTGTGTTCGTGTATGGGTATGTGTGTGTGTATGTTCATATCTTTATCAGAGACAGTTTGACCTTTGGACTGAGGGCAGGGAGAGCTTTACTCATTGTTCTGTGCTGGTACTGGTTTCCCTGTGGTAAACAACTGTACAGTTCCCAGGCCTCCCAAACCCGCACACACAAACACACACACACACCATTCTTTCTCACAATGTCCGTACGGCACCCAGGCTGCGCGTCAGACCCATTCGGACTCTCTTTCACACACCTACACGCACAAACACATATTAATTCTGTGCAAACAACTCATAGAGGACACACCCCTGAAGACCGCCTGGCACCACAGACTGAATCTGCTAATGACCGACCTGCTTCTTCCTGCAGAAAACCACACTATAGGAACTTGTCCATGCTGGTTTAGACTGATCTCTACTTCATCTATAGAGCTTTAAGGATGTAAACACTACAGTGACCTTCTACTGGTTCTGTAGGGAAGCCTTCAGCTCAAATGAGAAGGGAGGGGATACTATTATATAGATTATGTAGATAATCTATACTATTCTGGTAGTATATCACCCCCCCCCCACCCCCCCCACTCTTTTCACACAGTTTGAACCCAGGTTCTCTTGTCTTTGTAAACTCTGCTTTTTCCCTAGTTGAAGCAATGATTCACGTGTGTAATTTAGAAATCAAACACTTGAACTTTTGACCCTGGGTTATGTAAACCTGCTCTGCAGGTTCAGCACTGCTGTTCCAAACGGTATACAGTATGAAACCATGCAGTGGCCAGTCGTTTAGTACCAAGCAACCAATCATAACCTGAACAGCACTTGTCTCATTAAACATTCATGAGTATTGTAAGGTCACAGAACTTATCACACGCTGTTTTTTTTTAGTGTTTGAGGGAAATCAAAATGACAAATCAGAATGAGTTAATTGGAGCGAAACAAAAATGAATTCAATAAGACAATCTGGATGGTACAGTGAAAAATATGCAAGCTCAATTGATGAACAAGTGCGAGACGAGACGCTTTGTAAAAAGGTTACGTGTGGCGTTTATCTAATCCATGATATCGCCGCTGCAAATATTCAAATAAGAATGTTAATCCAGTTTACAAATGTACAACGTGAAACCTAAAAAAAACCTAAATGCAAAGTGAAGAGTAAATGATGCATGCATTCTCTACGCATTCTCCTGAAGCCTCAGGGAATGATGGGAGATGTAGTTTTCTCAAATATCCCTGTTTCTCCATGAAACTTCCACGTTTTAACTCTAACTGCTGTTCTTCAAAAAAGCAGTAATTAAATCACAACTAAACCTTAATTAATGACCAATTCCTTCGTTTGCTTCCGCCACAATTCTCTAATTAAACACCCCCAAAATTAAGAACAAAGGGCCGCAAAGATAATACTTAGTTTCCTCGCCAGTAATTATGGCATTGTGGCGGCATTCATGTGCATGTGCACTCATCTCTGATCATTCTGACATAAGGCAGAGACTTGAATGTTGGCTGACTTATGTTTGAAAATCTAAAAATCTAGATTTAAAATACTTTGAAGGAAATCATTTTACATACAAAAATATTGGCTCTTTTAACTTGGGCTACATTTTAAATAAAAAAATACATTTAGTTTTCAGCTATTATGAAGAGTTATAAGTGAAACTCTTAGCCTAATAGTGAACAGAGCAAATAAACTTGAATAATCCAGCCTCTCCAAGTAAAGATGAGTCAAGACCAGTCAAACAGTGACATCTGATGGTTTCGGGGGTGTTGGCTTGACAGTGACTTATTACTCGACTGGCCTGAAGCGGTTCATGCTGACTTCAGTCAAGGCTGAGCTTTGGTAGACTGATTCAAGACCTGTTGCTCTGAGATAAAAAGTGAATGGACGTACTGAACAACAACCCCCATAATTCCCTGTGGGACACAAACGACAAAGCCATCAGTCACACCAATCAAATCTCCAAATAAACATCCATATGACCTGACCCCTGACCAATCAGAGCACAAGATAAATAAACTGCTGACCCAGCCATTTCAATTCACTCTCGGCAGACGCAGACACTCGTTGAGTCATTAGGGAGGGAGAGAGCGTGGAAGAAAGAAAGAGAAAGAGAGAAAGTAGTGGTATTATAAGGGTGTTGATGGATGAGGGTAAATGTGTTATTGTCACCTACATCCAGTCCTTCCTTTCCTAACATATACAAGGAAATCACTTCTTACTTTGGCGTCTATGGGACACTCTTGCCGCACGATTCAAAGAATCATATATACATCATATAATTATCTCCGTCTCCATCTCACCTCCTCCTGTTTTCTCTCAGATGAAATCTCACACAAACAGACAAGAGGACCAATTTCCCAGGACAGAAGCAGACCTCTCGGCTAAACCCAGTAGCTTCTGGCTAATCAATCAATCCTTTGAAAACATGTGATCAATCATGATCAAAACCCACAGTGGCCTGCAACTCTCTCCATCTTAAGCAGATGCACACACTCAATGCCTGGGAACGCTGGCCTTGTTTCACACTGACCCCATCACGGATCACCGTTTTACTCCTGATTAACTCATCGGTCACTTTGACTTTGTCTCTAAAAACAAAAGTCTTCAGTTTTAAACTCTCTGATCATTTCAGAGTGGACCTGTATGCAGTTGGAGGCACAGGAATTCTCCAAGGGAAAGCATCACAATCCCAGGAACTCAACTAAAAACTTTGTAGGCTATATCATGCCAGGGGAGAGAGAGAGAGATGTAAAGTAAATATTTACTCAAGAGGTAAAAATTGAGACGTTAACACTGTAGATTTCTACTTTTTTTCCACAGTCTGAAAAGTGAAGACAATACAATCACTTTTTCTTGCTTTCTTCCGTCCACAATGAGCCTGAAAAATGTTTGGGGACAAGGTTCACAGAAACATAGGACTTGTTTTTCTAGCACCGAAGATTCAGTATCAGACAACGAACGAGCGTTTAATACGGTTCGCGCTCACCTTTTTAAATGGCCCGATCCATTCACCCCGTCCTAAATAGGCTCTATAATGAGCCAGGGGGCGTCGGACGCGGGACGCAACTACACGGCCCATTGCACAATGCGGAATCTAACGCGCGCCCGTGTCTGAGAAGCGGACTGTGGTCGCGCGCTGACAGGCAGAGAGAATGCTCGCGCGCAGGGCTTATTCTCACGCGCTTCACTCACGCGGAATGTCACATTGTTAAATTTGGAGCTCGGTCTTTTTTTTTCTTTCTTTTTCTTAGCGTCGAGTTGATTTTCCGTTGTTTGGACACTTTCACGGTGAAGTGAGTCACATCAAAGTCAAAACAAAAGTCGTGGCATGAAACTGATGGAGTTGTCGAAGACGCTGAATGGGACAAAGGGACAATCAAAAGTCTTGCTGAACATGTGCAGCTTATCAAATGCAGTTATCATCAAACGAGAAATTAGATCGTTAGTAGGCCCTATACGAAAATGCATCTGAATTTATCTTAAATTCTGTAATTTCACAGTCACCTGACACAATAAATAACGGTTGGTCTTAGACACCTAAATCCGACTTAAGATATTACTAAAAGGTTTTAATCTTCACGATCTGAAATATATCAACAGTTTTATTCTTCAACTGGAAGCTTTACTGGAGTTTCTAATGTAATGCTTGTCTATATTATGAACTTGAATATAAATCATTATAAACGTTAGGCTACTATAGGCTATTGCAAATCTGCATATTTCTGGTCCTTCCCCTCACAAAAAGCCCATTATTTCTGTAAATAATAGCCATAGCCTACACAAATAGTTACTTTATAGATTGCAACCAATTATTTTATGTTATACATTTATTTACTCTTATGCTATATATTGCTTGAATGTATAGGTATATTATCTTGCATATTTTACCCTGAACCACATTCAATACTGCATGCACAATAGTCATAGGCCTTTATACTGCCTTTACTACCTCAATTGCAAGTACAATTTTGCACTTCTGGTTAGATGCTAGATGCTAACGGCTTATCTTATTGCCTTGTACTCAGCACAGTGACAAAAAGTTCTAATCTAATCCATGAACAAGAACATTATCCACGATGCGCAATGAAACCATTTCCATAAAAGATATGCCAGACTTTAAAGTGTATGAATGGTGCTAGATAATTAAAAGTGCAATTAAAAGTGTCAAGATCTGTCAGAATGTCATGGGGTTTCATCTGACAGCACGGTCTGATTTCTGGCAGGTCAAGGTTATTATTCTTGTTCGTGAAGTGTAATTTTACCCCATTCATAGTAAACCTGCAACATCATGCTGAGGGATATAGGACACTTGGCACGGCGTGTAAAAACATTATGGACATTTTAAGACTGTTGGCCTTGCAGGTGAAATGTCCGGCACCGCTGGCCAAATCCACAAAACATGTCGTGCACACACACCAGCTAAACGACCGATTTTTATTACCTTTCCAGCACTCACACACATCAGTGCGAGCGCGTGCAACCAGAATGATGTGCGGTGAGCGCGCGCTCACAGAGGCCACACGGAGAGAAGATTACTCCCCCCTTTCAAGGAAACCGAGTCCGCAGATACTCAGACTAACGCTGAACGCGCTTTTACCGGCAGACGGGCCCGTTATGAGGAGTCTGGGAATTTAAATATTCAGTGTTGACATAGTGCAGGACTGGCGCAAGGCCAGAGAGGCCATAGTCTCGCGGGACGCGCGCGGTCCAGAACATTCTCTCCCTTTCACTTAATAGGTAGAAATCTTCTACATCTTGGGTAAATAATAAACTTTAAATACATCCCCTGACAATTATCTCGATATTCTCAGATATTATCCTAAATGACGATGCTGGAGCTTCGAGAGGGTGGGAAAGTCTGTAATAATCTTGGAGAATATCTTACTCTCGACTTGAATTTTAGCCAAAACGTGTGCCGGCCTATAACACCATACTATATCTCCTCTCTATAATAAAACTAATAGTTAAAAATGAACTATAGCAAATGTACATGCTCAAAATTACATTGTAAAGCTACTGGTTGGTTGATTTTCAGTATCAATAATTTGAGGACAAAATACGTTTTCTACAGCAAAATCATATAGGCTAATAGTGGAGTTTTGATTGTCATGGTGATTTATTAAATGACGTCAATATCAATGACCGCCAATATAAATCTGAGAAAAAAAGGTAAGAGTTCTCGAATAATAATTCCTTACAATTGTGGCAAGCTTAAAGAAAGTGATGAGTTGCCCTACCTGCAGCAACAGGAAAATAAAATACAAAAGTGAAATTGCCTCGGTCTGGGCATAGATGTGTGTGGACGAGAGAGCGCGTGTGCACGTGAGCATGTTTGACAAGTTGCTGTTGTGCGCAGAAAACCCCCTTTCACTGTACAATGGCAGGGCATAGGGCTCGAGAGGTAGTTTATTGAACGGATAAGACCCGCACGACCCCTGGTTCTGTCCAGACGGAGCGCGCGCAGTGTCTAGCCCATCACGGTGCTGTCGACAGGAAAGGAAACAATAATTCAACAGCAAAATTACCCTTTAATTTGTTTTCACTACCTCCTTTGTTCCTTCACACATACTGACAACATTAAAGTACTTGACCAGCTGTCACTATCTAACCTATTCTTAAAAAATAAATTTAAGTTCATTCAACTTTCAAAAACAAGACTTTTAGCTCTGCTCCGAGAATATAAAATGTGAAATATTTGCATGGATTTTCGTGGTGTGGACCACAATGAGAGTTTATTGGAAAACAGCAAAAAAAGAAAATTGGTCAAATCAGCAGTGAGCAGCCTACTGCTCGCGAGGGGGCCGAATTATTCACAGACTTGAGCGAAATACATTCGTTCCGAATAAATGCAATGAGGAGGGGAACAACGTCCCACTAACTACTTGATGTTCAGTTGCGGCGTTTGAGCTTGTGTTGTGGCGTGGCATTGAACGTCAACTCAAACAAGCGCCTAAGGCAACCCGTAATCAAAAGCTAAGATTACAGTCGACCGTTTAGAGAGCCATAACAAACAAAAAACATTTCTCCGGGCTCTTCATACCGGAACAAAAAAAATCATAACGGGATTTGATCACTTGTTGCACAACCAGTTTGAACAATTACACAGGGTAAAAAAAGGGTAGTATATTAATTCTACAAATCAAAATACTTCAAAGCGCTTTTTCTTTAACCACAGCCCTATTAATCTAGCATATATTTACTTCTTTGGCTTGCGTGCTGTAACATCAGCTGAAAGCTACCTGTTTGCATTTAAAAGCGTGCCTCCGCAGCTGGCTTTCTGTTGTCGACTAGGCAAGGCTAAGCTTTCAAAGTCGCGGCTGGAAATTGATGTGACCGGAGCAGCAGAAGCTTGCAAGGACGGTGTTGTTTTATCGAACACCGGGGCGCTCGGGGCTTGAACAGAGAGAGTGATTACAGCATGCGAAAGTTAAAAAGTTTCTGCGGCACGCGCAACTTTTATGCCAGTTACGATTCTAGGTTTAAAATGTCCGAGCGCGCGCGACGGTTCGCGTTTAGCTTCTCTTCCACACTTAGCCTACTAACAACTGAAACCGCTGGGGTCTGCTGACTGTAACTGTTTAGTGGCTAAAATGTTTCTATGCATCATGCACATGGACAAGATGGCAGTTTGAAAAGGGCTAAAAAAGAGATGTTGCACCTACCAGTGGTCAGTTTCCTTGCCCTGCCTTTGGACCTCATGATGCCAGTCTTTCGGCGTGGGTTTGACGGATTTTTTCTCGAATCTTTTCCCCTTTTTCCTCTGTGATTCTCAATCCCAGACGCACTATCTCTCCAGCATTGTCAGTTTGGACACCTTCGCACATGCGCACACCCCCGAGCTGCCAGCATCGTCAAAAAGTTTGGAACGATTCATCACCCAAGTATTACAAATCTTGTCAGATTGCAATAGCCAGCGAGATCCCTCTCGTGTCAGATCTTCAGAGATCAGTGGGCGCGGGACGGAGCGATTCGCGACCTCCGGGTGCACGATCGAGGAACCGGAGACATTAATTATAATGAAGCAGTCTCGAGCGTCCAAGGCGCCCGGTCTTTTGTGTTTTAAATGAAGACGCATTAATCACTGTTCGGGTAAATGACTACTGTAAAACGTTTTCATTAAACGTTTTATGTTGTTTAATTGAGATTTGACCATCGTTGTGAATTTATGATAAACTTTTACATCTCTCCCCCTCCCTCAGCCATGCAGGCGCGTGGGCAGTCGGTACCGAGGTCAGCCCGTTGAATAGTTTTTTCTCGCATGCGGCAATGACAATTATTATTATGTGCTCTCCATAATTTCCTATCGGTTATTGACCAACTACGGGATGGGGGGAGGTGGACAGTGAAACCTATAATCAATTATTTTCCGGTGTGTAAAATATTGGGTTGATAACTGAATTTTGAGTGATTTTAGGCAGAGGTTATTAGTTAAGTCTGCATATATATTCTAATCGCAGACCATTTTTGTTTATGTGTAACGGAAATTGATCTCTGATGCCATTGGGACGCTTTTTTTTCTCGATGTCCAGCAATGCTCAAATTAAAAACATTAGATACGATAGGCCTTTTATGATCTTGATATATGATCCTGGATAACGAATAAATCAGCATTATAGTATCTCATTTATTTAATTTTATTTGGCATTTATTACTAGTTTTTCACGATGGGTGAAAATTTTGTAAACTCTTGGGTCATTAAGTTAATTATCCATTAATTAGAAGCGCGTGACATCATGTTGACCTTGCCCGTGAACCTTTAAAAGGGTCGCTTTCCTCTCACTGGCGGTATTGATTGCTAAGTATTTCTAAAACGGATCCAATTAATCTGACATCACTCTGCATAAAAATGAATGGTGCAGAACAAACATCAGCTGCCGTCCACGCCTCTCTGAGCTCTGAGCTGACCAGCACTTACAAACCAGAATAGCCAACAGTAAATGAGAGCAAATAGGGGTTCTTCAAAGAACAAAAACATTCAATATTTTGCCAAATTACAGCTCACCATTATCATAAATGTCACTGATCGTGACAAAATGTATATTTATTTGATTATGTATTTATTGGGCACGGTCTGTAATTCAAACTCAGCAAAAATACCCAATAAATAATTAGGCTAATATTGCAAATCAAAAGAAATGTAGGCTACACTCATGTTCTTTCATTTCCATAAACGGATTCTGGTGTTGTGGGGTAACTGTATAAATGGAAACAAAGTCTGCAAAGAAAACCGAATAAACAGAAGTCTTCAATTGTAGCACAAGAAATATATAAAATATCAACGTGAGAGAACAAGCACAACTCAATGCAACTTCCCTCGATGTCAAACAAACATAGGGAGAGAGACAGAGAGAAAGAATGGGCTTGGAAGCTGTCAATAGTCCTGTTTTGTTTTTCCCACTTTGCAATATCTCACCGTCCTTATTTTTCACAGTATATTTTATTGTGATACTCCGACCCCGTCGGCCAGAGATGGCAGGCGCACTGGTGTGAAGATCAGTGCAAAAACCCGTGGGCTGTAATTATTGAAAATTAATTGAGGCCAGAGCCCTTTTGGAAATGCGGCTAAATTATTAGCTTGTCGGCGGGTTTAAATCCACCACCCCATCAAAAAGAGAGGATACAGTTTACCTTCGGTGATTAATACTCCAACCTAATTAAAGGTTTGCCCTCTTCTGTCGTGTGATGTACGGCACACAGAGGTCGTTGGCGAGAGTCGGTGATGTTAAAAAGGGAAGGAAAGGGTTAAAATAAAAACATAATTTGTAAAGTCGGGTGCTCTCGCGCCAGACTGAAAGTGAAATGGGAGCCGCGGGCACTAGGAAATTACCGCGCGCCCGCGTGACCTTTGCGCGAGGTAATCAATCAAGTGATCAACGGGGATATTTATCAATGCTACATCCTGTCGGCTGCCCCTCAAACTCCAAATCAAAACAGTCGAGATATTGGAGCGTGTGAAATAGGTTGAATTATTTTATAGCCTATAATGTTTGTGATTATAGAGTGGTCATCAAAGTAGCTTACTGTTTTTTTTAAATGATACAATTTTATACTTTAAAACTAACCAAACACAGTTACCAAAGAAAGAAAAAGTCGAAATAAGATTTGAATTAACACTTGAAAAATGCATATATTTTCATTACTCAAAGAGGCGCACGAAAAAAAGGAAAAGAAAAAGAAAATGATGCAAAAAAAAAATGCTGAGCACAGTCAGAAGGGTAAGAATTATATTAATCCAGTTTTTACGACCGTAAAAACCCGTTCACCCCAGTCATTTAATTAATGTAATTATATTGGCATTACTTATCGGGATTATTTAACTCGGCGAAGTCATAATGCTTTTTGGTTTGGCATAAACTATTACGCGGGGGGAAATAGCATTCAGGCAGCAGCAGGAAGAAAAGCCAGCAGCCCCAGCGCGCACTGCCCCTCCGAGGAGACGCGCGTAACGGGAGCGCGAGCGCATTCTTCACATCCGTGTGTAGACTCCCTCTCCGCTCCAAACAAGCGGAAACATTCCCAAACCACAGGCTTCACGGCACTGGGAGAGGGGGTAGACCGGGCAGCAGCAAACATTGCAATGATTATTTTATTATTTATTTTTTTACTTTAATGCTATGCACACTGTGCATCGGTTGTTTGATGTGCAGTTTCGCCCACATCAAGCCCATCTATAAATAAGCTACTTTTTAAAAATTAATATACGTTTAATTTGTAGTTTGAAACACTTCAGGTACCACAGACGTTAGTTAGTAAGTGAAGTCGCCTTCATAAATTGATGCTTCCGAACAGAACTGCTCAAGGCGGTAACCATGCACTATAAATAATAATAATATTAATAATAATAATAAATATATGCTCAATTATTTATGACAACATATGTCTTTACGTTGCTTTAACTCATTAAAATAATGTTAAGCACTTTTTAAGGCAGCAAAAAACAAACAAAAAAACAGCTACAAGGCTTTAGAACACTTTTAGTTACAATCGTAATAGGACGGCCAATGACATTATCATTGGAAAAAAACAACAACGTCATAATTTATCACAGACTTACAAATATCAGACAATATGAGTGTTTGTTAAAAAAGTTAATAGAGGCGCCAAAAGACAATTTGCTGTGCGCGAGACGAACCACAACAGATTGTTCCCTATAAACTCCTTTACAAATGTGGATCCCCTGCAAGTTACTGAATTATTCGCATAGTGTAGAAAATATAAGGCTTTGCTGGGGGACTAGTGTTTTACACATCTGCGGTGGGGCTTCATGTCCAACAGCAACAATGTGGGATCCTGAAATCAATGGCGATTGAAAAAAGGCTTTAATAAAACAACGTTAATAACATCACGTCACGCTTAAATGGTTTTAAAACTATCCGAGTTAACAAGAAAATGTATGAAAAAGGCACATAACGGGGGAAAGCTGATCCAACTGAATGGTAGGCTATTAGCAAACTTCTAACAATGTCAAACGAACATATCATTTCCTTGAGTAGCTACTTTTCATCCCATCCCTACAACAGCAACTGCAATATTATGATTTATCATATTTTTTCTGTAATAAAAACTGTTGCTAGTCAAGACAACTGTTATTACAAAGCAGGAAAAGTAGAACATTTTCTAGAAACAGGCTGGATATGTGTGCTCGCGGACGTTAAACAGGCACTGAAAAAACCCTGTGAATAAAACGAGACCCAAGCCGCAGACGCTGATCGTTGGGCAACAGTGAAAGAAAAAAAACTCATTAAACTCCTCTGTGGGGAAAGACATTGTGCTGATCTAGCATGTCTGTTCGTCAGTCATAAAAATCCATCGCTATACTATAATAAATCTGATTCATTCATATGTTGTATATCGCTTCTTTTGAGTGAAAGGGTATTTAGTAATTGAAGTGCTTGTTGCACAGCCAAGTCTGTATTTTATGCCCACGCTACACAAGACCGAGCGCGCGCTCGCGAGAAATTGAAGGCTGCAAGAGCTCGTGCAGTCAGAGAATTTCAATTCATTTGTCTCTTGCTGTAAAGAAAAAGAAAAACTACAAGGCAATCCGTAATTATTTAAATGTTTGTCTAATTATTGTAGATTTATTTAATGTGCATTATAAAATATTTTTGTATTGTTGTAAGACCGTGCATGAAGTGCCATTATCATAAGATATTATTAAATCATAAACAGTTAGGCTTAATCGATCAACTAATATAGAAGTTCCTATTTTAATAAACAGAAACAAAAGCAGCGCCGGAGAGAACAGCGCCAGAATCATAATAATAGAGGACAAAGAAAACCATAACAGCATGGAATGAAGAATAGTCATTTTTCTATAACGTTTTAAGGCAACACGTGCATGACTATTTAATAAGTTGCCCGTTTTAAACGAAATGGTTAAAAATGCATCAAACGTTTGCAGAAAAGTGCTTTGCATTTTAATTTCCAAAAGCGAATAGGGAGTTTTTGTGACTAAACATTTACCACAGAATTAATAAGGTGCATTGTCCCGTTATGCAATGAATGAGTTTGACTACACAACTCTTTCAAACTCTCGGATAGCGATACACGAATTATTATTGGAGTTTTACTGCCATCTAGTGACAGAAATAGACACGGTGAAACACGACATAATTTTATATGTATACAAAACATTTGGCTTTTTAATGTTTCATTCATAATTGTTATAAGAGCTGTGTAAGCTCTTTATAAGCCTTGAAAGAGAAATCACTGCACCTGCATGAGTAGTGAAAACTGTTGCATCCCTGCAAGCCTGACTGACCCTCGTTTGATTGACATGTATTGGAGGAGAACGGTCTGCTTGCAGCTACCCTTCCCGGCAACTGACTATCAACAAGGATTACGATGCGCTCTCGAGACAATCTGTGGACGTATTTATGGCCCCGAGAGCGACCTCGCCAGCTTTATAGTCAATCCTTTATCCTAAGCACATAAACACCGTGCTCATCCATTCCCACGGGCTCCAGCGTGAAGGGCCTTGACCAGTAATCAATCGGGACAGTCCAACAGAATTATTTATCCCCAATTCCAGTAAAAATGGACAATTCTGATGCGCTGCACTTCCCGGTTGTGTCTTTCTTTCTATAGGAACAAGTTAAAACAAATGTAGGGGATAAATTCACTTGTCAAAATTAATCAACACGTTCACAAAGTTAGTTACACCAATTTCATGTCCACTTCAACATCCTCAAATCTGATGATAGGGGCGAAAAAGCATTAAAGGGATAGTTCACCCAAAAATGAAATTTATCCTATAATTTACTCACCCTCAAGCCATTCTAGGTGTATATGACTTTCTTCTTTTAGCCAAACACAATCGGAGTTATATTACATAATATCCTGGCTCTTGCGAGTTTTATAATGGGAGTGAATGCTAACTTGGTTTTTGAAGCTCAAAAAAGTGCCTCCATCCATCATAAAAGTAGTTCATACTGCTCCAATATCCATATTTTGAACTTTATAAACTATAATCACTTGCTTACGGTAACGGCTGTTGCGAGCTTTAATAAAACAACTTTAATAACATCACGTCAAGCTTTAATGGTTTTAAAGTATCCGAGTTATCAAGAAAATTTATGAAAGTGGCACATAACGGGGGAAAGCTGATCCAATTGAATGGCATTAGCAAACTTCTAACAATGTCAAACGAACATATCATTTGGAGGTCTAGTGAACTCTGACCTGAAGCATGACGTATTGACGAACGCGGAAGCACATAGGATGCAAAACAAAAAAACACGTTCACGAATTAGAAGTCTAAAACAACAATATGGAGATGTATATAAAGAGAAATGTCGCAGAAGCTTGAGTTTGTTGTCAAGCCGTATTTGTTTGAACCACGAGAGGCGTGTACTTACCCTACGCCCACACATCCTAATTCATGCGTCGGGTCAGAGGTCACTCTTCAGACGGAAATAGACTCATGTACGGCCGTTACCGGACGCAAGTGATTATAGTTTATAAAGGTTTATGGATATGTTCCTTTATTAACCCCCTGGAGCCAGCTTAAAAAACAAGGTATTATTCACTGCCATTATAAAGCTTGGAAGAGCCAGGATGTTATGTAATATAACTCAGATTGTGTTTGGCTGAAAGAAGAAAGTCACATACACCTAGGTTGGCTTGAGGATGAGTAAATTATGGGATTCTTTGTATTTTATTTATTGTTGGGTGAACTAACCATTTAAAAGCTAATAGCCTAAATGCACTTTACATTTTAAACATGTAGGCTAAGCCTAGAAGTAAGGGTATATTGTTACACATCTGACATAGTACAGCATGATTTTCTGCACAGTTATTCTACTTTAATGTCTTAAATGTTCACTAATCTTCTTTTCTCAGTTATTGCACGGGTTTGCCATAAGCAAGTCAGTGTGCAAGAATTTCTATACGGACTTTTTTCGTTTTTTTCGATAAAACTATACTGAATCTTGGCATACAGTTAGGGTAACTTACTACTGCCACATAGCCTAATCGGCTAACGGTGGGTGGTTTTAGATCACTCAGAAAGGTTAAAAGTTTGAAATAGCACACACTATCATTCCTTTCATGCTCAGATAGGTGAAATATGTTCATGCGCAAAAATCATTTGTATCGGGAGCCCTAAAAATGACGTCACATCCCGCCAACCGCACAGCTCAGTTCCCGTAGTGTAGTGGTTATCACGTTCGCCTAACACGCGAAAGGTCCTCGGTTCGAAACCGGGCGGGAACAAGCATAACTTTTGTGTTTTTTATACCACTCTATATTAATGATACAACAGGTCCGACTGACGAATACATACAACAAACATTCCTCAAATGTACAGCCCACTGAACATAAATGAAAATTAGTAACCTTATAAATCCAACCAACGTTGACAAGGTTACTTGTACCATAAGCTTTTTGGTTATTGTCAACGGGTAGGGAAAGTCAGGCCATTTCAACAGACATATGCAAGACACTTAACACGACCTTCTCAGGTATAAATTAAAATACTAAGTTGCAGTAACTGGCTTTGGTCACTGGATGGCGACAAAATCTCACGAAACACGCGAGCATTTACTCAGCTTTTATGACAGTCTTAGGCCTAACATTAGGCTTAATCAGTATTTATGTTTCTACATTCTGATGTTCTGTATAAATTACACAATTCTGTTATGATTGATTAGTAAAATTTGATCCAAAGTCATTTAAGGTACCTGTTTTTTTTTTTCAGTGCTAACACTTTTCTGGGCCATGAACTCAGTGTTTTTAGCTAAAGGTAATTCACGACACTTGTCCCTAGAAGGGCTTTTTGTTAAAAAAAATACAGTAACATTATTAAAAATAAGAATAAGAAAAAGAAGACCAGACAGAGAGAATGAAATAAAATGAAAGAAAATACAAATAAAAAAGGGCAGAGAATATACAGGTCCTTCTCAAAAAATTAGCATATTGTGATAAAGTTCATTATTTTCCATAATGTAATGATAAAAATTAAACTTTCATATATTTTAGATTCATTGCACACCAACTGAAATATTTCAGGTCTTTTATTGTTTTAATACTGATGATTTTGGCATACAGCTCATGAAAACACAAAATTCCTGTCTCAAAAAATTAGCATATTTCACCCGACCAATAAAAGAAGTGTTTTTAATACAAAAAAAAAGTCAGCCTTCAAAAAATTATGTTCAGTTATGCACTCAATACTTGGTCGGGAATCCTTTTGCAGAAATGACTGCTTCAATGCGGCGTGGCATGGAGGCAATCAGCCTGTGGCACTGCTGAGGTGTTATGGAGGCCCAGGATGCTTCGATAGCGGCCTTAAGCTCATCCAGAGTGTTGGGTCTTGCGTCTCTCAACTTTCTCTTCACAATATCCCACAGATTCTCTATGGGGTTCAGGTCAGGAGAGTTGGCAGGCCAATTGAGCACAGTAATGCCATGGTCAGTAAACCATTTACCAGTGGTTTTGGCACTGTGAGCAGGTGCCAGGTCGTGCTGAAAAATGAAATCTTCATCTCCATAAAGCTTTTCAGCAGATGGAAGCATGAAGTGCTCCAAAATCTCCTGATAGCTAGCTGCATGGACCCTGCCCTTGATAAAACACAGTGGACCAACACCAGCAGCTGACATGGCACCCCAGACCATCACTGACTGTGGGTACTTGACACTGGACTTCAGGCATTTTGGCATTTCCTTCTCCCCAGTCTTCCTCCTGACTCTGGCACCTTGATTTCCGAATGACATGCAAAACTGAGCAACAGTCCAGTGCTGTTTCTCTATAGACCAGGTCAGGCGCTTCTGCTGCTGTTTCTGGTTCAAAAGTGGCTTGACCTGGGGAATGCGGCACCTGTAGCCCATTTCCTGCACACGCCTGTGCACGGTGGCTCTGGATGTTTTCACTCCAGACTCAGTCCACTGCTTCCGCAGGTCCCCCAAGGTCTGGAATCGGTCCTTCTCCACAATCTTCCTCAGGGTCCGGTCACCTCTTCTCGTTGTGCAGCGTTTTTTGCCACACTTTTTCCTTCCCACAGACTCTCCACTGAGGTGCCTTGATACAGCACTCTGGGAACAGCCTGGGAACAGCCATTTCTTTGTTCAGAAATTTCTTTCTGTGTCTTACCCTCTTGCTTGAGGGTGTCAATGATGGCCTTCTGGACAGCAGTCAGGTCGGCAGTCTTACCCATGATTGCGGTTTTGAGTAATGAAACAGGCTGGGAGTTTTTAAACGCCTCAGGAATCTTTTGCAGGTGTTTAGAGTTAATTAGTTGATTCAGATGATTAGGTTAATAGCTCGTTTAGAGACCCTTTTCATGATATGCTAATTTTTTGAGACAGGAATTTTGGGTTTTCATGAGCTGTATGCCAAAATCATCAGTATTAAAACAATAAAAGACCTGAAATATTTCAGTTGGTGTGCAATGAATCTAAAATATATGAAAGTTTAATTTTTATCATTACATTATGGAAAATAATGAACTTTATCACAATATGCTAATTTTTTGAGAAGGACCTGTACAGATTGGGCAAAGTGTAAAGACTAAATATGAGAGTAAGATTGTTCCTGAATTAACCACGATTTGGTGTTTGTTTGTTTTTTGAATGAGGCTAATGGTGGGATACATTTCAAGTGGTCTGGGATATAGGCTCTAATTCCATAATTTCGCCCCTTTTACTGAAAAAGCAGCCTTGGCAAATGATGTTCTTCGTAACGGGATACTGCATTTGCCTTTTGACGCTGATCGGGTGATTGTGATTAGCAAACCACGCCGTCAGAATTCATCGACTTACCTCAGTTAAGTAGAAATGTCGGAAGGAACATAGTTGACGACATAAACTCCTGGTTTCAGTCATTAAGAATATTACATTAAACTTTGTATCTGGATCAGTGTATGAGAGAAAACAACACATTGAGTTGCAGTCGCTGAAATCCTCACTAACCCAAATCATGTTGACCTAGTCATTGCGCATGCGCATTATTCGAGAGTTTTGTCTTGTCAAATCGGTTATTTCGAACGGTTAGGTTAAAAAAAGCGGGGAATATTTTTTTTATGTAAGCAACAATACAAATCATTAAGGCTAAGGCAGAAACATACGTTTTACCAGGGTAACAAAAACAACAAAAATGTAATTAATTTAGCATGGCCAACACCTTATGACACAAAGGAGTTGTTGTTGCTTTAGGATGAACAGAACTTTGAATATTTTCATGTAGCATACTTGTCTAGATCAACTTTGCATAAAGAAAACAGGGTTTTTAGGTAGGCTATGTGAAATTTAGCTATCAGGAAACATAAATTAATCATTTTCTTTTTTGTTTTGAGTAGTCAAACGATCCAAAGGAAACATCTTTAAAACAGAAAGAAAAGTCACATAAAAATAAAATTGGATAAACCAAAATTTATCTGATTGGTTATATGGCCAAATCAAGTGAATTATATTTTCCTTTCAGAATAGTGACCAAAAAAAAAAAACAACTGAATTTATTTTAGTATAAAGGATTTAGTTGGGTAAACAAATTCATTTTACTTTATTGGTAAAGAAGATACTTTTGAGGCAAGGACGACTTGTTACCAAGGTATATAGACTGCTCTCTACAATATTATTCAAATATGGTATTATGAAAGGAATCTTTATTATTTATCTCTGGAAGAGCGCTCTAATTTTACAGTTATTTTTTGTTGCATATTCGGGTAAAAATTAAGATTGAGTTGACTGTTCGGACTGATTCTGTAACAATACTCAGAGACGGAGGCAATAACAAGTAATAGTATTTATTAAGGTTCACAAAAATGCGGTGCAGTGACGCAGGGACTTCGATGGACTGATCCAGGTAAATTGATGGCGAGTGAAAACCAGGTCCGTGAAGTGCAGGGTGAACAGTTAATCACATAAGCACAATAACAAACACACAAGACGAGAAGGAGCAGTGAATTCATGAACCGTGAAAGTACCCCTCCTCCTAGGAACTCCTCCTGGCGTTCCCAGACACCCTTACCTGTTGATTGTAAGGATTCTTAGATACCAAACATCGCAACACTCTTTCCCAATCTTGGTTGGCTCTCTCGGTTTGGCCATTACTCTGGGGATGAAACCCTGAGGACAGACTGACACTCACCCCCAGTAATTTGCAGAATTCTCGCCAAAATTGACACAAACTGGGGCCCCCTGTCGGAAACCACGTCTATCGGGAGGCCATGTAAATGAAAGACGTGATCTACAACAACAACCGCTGTCTCCTTGGCAGATGGGTAATTTAGCGAAGGGGATAAAAACGGTCCACCACGGTCAAAACGACTCTCTTGCCCTGGGAGGGTGGGAGGGCGGTCATAAAATCTAGCGCTATGTGGGACCAGGGTCTCGAAGGGACAAGCAGCGGTTGGAGTAACACATCTGGGGGTCGATTGGAAGTCTTTACAGTGGCACAAACCGAGCAGGCCAAAACAAAACTGTGAATGACCTGAGCCATTAATGGCCACCAGAATCGTTGTTTGACAAAACTGGTGCGGTTAACTCCCGGATGACAAGCCAGGTTAGAACAATACTCCCACTGAATCACTTTGGACTGCAATCCCTCCGGCACAAACAAACGACTCGGTGTGCAACCGGGCGGAGGCGTTACCCCTTCTAAGGTAGACTTGACCTTCGATTCGACCTCCCATGTGAGTGTGGAGTTGGGCTAGGACTAACGATTCTTTTTAAACGATTAATCTAGCGATTATTTTTTCGATGCATCGATTAATCTAACGATTCATTTTTCCAGTCCGATTCGATTTTGATTTGATTCGATTATCGATTATCTCCCCATTAATTGACTAATAGCAATTTATACATGTTGATTTACATATCTGAATGAAAAAAAACGTACTCGGTTACTAACGCAACCTCGGTTCTCTCTAGAAGATGGGAACGAGTACTGCGTCATATCTTACGCTAGGGGAAAAACTCTTTTCCATGAGATATCGAAGCCAAAAAATTATCATTACTTTTGAATTAATGTAAAACGCGTTGCAGCAGCATGTAGACATAAGCAAGACGGCTCGCGTGCTATTGGCTGCCCTGCGGCAACTGCAGCAGCCTATCGAGAGAGGCCCCATGTGACGTCAGATCCAATGGGGGTGCTCCGCGCCCACTACGTCACGTCCCGCCGAAACGGACGTGGCCTGGGCCTATAAATATAGCTCGATGGCTGATATAATCTGGTTTTCATCGCCAAAGCGAACCAGCGTGTTGCAGGCACGGCAAAGATACGCAGTACTCGTTCCCTCTTCTAGAGAGAACCGAGGTTACGTTAGTAACCGAGTACGTTCTCTTACGAGAGATTCTCTCGTACTGCGTAATATCTTACGCTAGGGTAACACAATGAAAAACGCTGTGAGTGCTGGGATCCAACACCAAAGTCCCAAGGGCAGGTGCCCGGGGCTCATATAGTGCATAATCAATAGGGACTAACAGAGAGTCTGAGAAGAGAGGCTAGAACCGTCATTTCCTATAAGTAGCATCCTCAGGGAGCTAACTACATCAACAGTGTTCCACACAGTCAGGGTGAAAAATATCTGGCCTGAACTGGGTAACAGTATGGGTCTTATTTAATGTCCATGTGGTAATTTTATCGATCAGCGAGCGATGCTCAATCGGTTTCAGTATTCTGAGCCGAAGCAACGGGGCAGACAGTACTGATTGTTTAGATTGACAGTAGTTTAGCCTGTAAGACGGGGACCTCTAGGTTATAAAACCTTATAAATAAATGTAGACGGCGAGGCCCAGCCAGCTGCCATACATATATCCTGCAAGGTAATCCCGCTAGATCATGCCCACGATGAGGCCATATCTCTTGTGGAGTGTGCTCTGACACCCGAAGGACACTGCAAGCCCTTAGAAGTGTAGACCAGCGCTATGGCATCAACTATCCAACTGGATAGGCTCTGATTCGATGTGGCTAGTCCCTTAGCACGTCCGCTGAACGAAACGAAGAGCTGCTCAGTCTGTCTGAAAACAGAAGATTGGGACACATAAGCTCTTAATGCCCTGACAGGGCAAAGGAAGCCCACATCCTTTTCCTCATTGTACACCGGCAGGGCAGACAGGGAAATAACCTGTGCCCTGAACGGTGTGTTGAGGGATTTAGGCAGGGTACCCGTGTCTAGGTTTGAGTATGACTTTCGAGTCATTTGGCCCAAATTCCATACACGTCGCGCTTACTGAGAGTACTTGTAAATCCCCTATGCGCTTCACTGAAGCGAGAGCCATAAGAAACACTGTCTTGGACGACAAATGTTTCATGTCTGACAAATGGATTGGCTCAAACGGAGCACCTTTCATGGCTTCCAAAATGTTAGAAAGGTCCCACATGGGGACTGAAGGGGGTCTGGGAGGATTCAGCCTCTTAGCTCCTTTAAGGAAGCAGATAACCAGATCGTCCTTCCCCAGTGACTGGCCAGTGGCTGGTTTAGTAAACGCTGCTATGGCCGCCACATAAACTTTGAGCGTTGATGGGGTTCTGCCCTTATCCAGTAGCTCTTGAAGGAAGGAGAGAACTTCCGTAACCCCACAGTCTGGGGGGGAAAAGCCTCGAGCTTTGCACCAACCAGAAAAAACAGAACATTTTGAGGAGTAGAGTCGTCTAGTAGACAGGGCTCCAGCCTGCGTGATCGTGTTTAACACTCCCTCCGGGAGGTTAGCGGATACCCGTTGATGGGCGAGCATGCCAAATCGAGCCCTTGGCCTGAGAGAGGAGGTCTTTCCTCATTTGTATTGGCCACGGGGTAGTGCTGGTCAGCTGCATCAGAACTGGAAACCAAGCCTGGTTTTTCCAGAGCGGAGCCACAAGCAGCACTGAGCATCCGTTTTCCCTGATTCGTTCCAATACCTGAGGCAGCAGCGAGACGGGGGGAAAAGCATAGAGTGGGCAGCGGGGCCAAACGTGGGCCAGCGCATCTCTGCTCTTGGAGAAAAACTTTGGACAATGGGCGTTATCTTGGGATGCAAACAGGTCTACCTGCGCTCTGCCGAATGTCTCCCACAGCAGTAGGACCGTCTGCGGGTGCAGAGACCATTCTCCTGCTGGAACATTGTTTCTGGACAGTCTGTCTGGTCCCAAATTCAGGTGACCAGGCACATGTCCACCTTTTATCAGGGGACAAAAACGCCTCAGCGCGTTGTCCACTGCCATCATTTACAGACAGTTTATGTGTTGGAGCTTCTCTCGTTCTGACCACTGGCCAAAGAACGGTCTGCTCTCGAGCAGCGCTCCCCATCCCGAGGTGGAGGCGTCCGTGGACACCACCTTCACACTCGAGGGAGGTGCCAGGTTTACACTTGACTGATACCAGTCGATTGCTCTCCAAGGTTTCAGAGCTGAGGCGCATTTCTGATCGACCTTGAGGCGAAACAGACCGGAGGCCCACGCCCAAGGCAGTACTTGCGCTTTTTAGCCACAACTGCAGCGGGCGCATGCGAAACAGACCCAACTAGAGTACTGAAGATGCTGAGGCCATGAGACCCAGCATTTTCTGAAACCTTTTGAGCGGGACTATAGTGACACAGCGGAAGGATTTCGTGACGCACTGAATGTTCAGTCTGCGCTCCAGCGACAGGCGCGCTGTCATAGACAGCGAGTCCAGTTCTGTGCACATTAAAGATAGTCTCTGACTGGGAGACAGCAAACTTTTCGCCCAATTGACTGAGACCAAGATTCTCGAGGTGTTCAAGTAATATGGTCATGTTTTCTATGAGCTCTGAGTGTGATCGAGCTAGAATCAGCCAATCATCCAAGTAGTTCAATACTCGCATGCACCGAAGTTTCAGGGGCGCGAGAGCCGCGTCCATGCACATCGTAAATGTATGGGGTGCCAGGGACAGGCCGAACGGCAAGACTGTGTATTGATATGCCTGGCCCTCGAACGCGAATGTGACATGACGCTATTTGTATTTGGAAATACGCGTCCTTCAGATCTATTGACAGAAACCAGTCCCCTTGGCAAATCTGCACAAGGATTTTCCTGGTCGTGAGCATTCTGAACTGGCGTTTCACAAGCACTTTTTTTCAGCTGTCTCAGATCTAGAATGGGTCTGAGACCCCCGTCTTTTTTCGGTACCAGAAAATATCTGCTGTATAGACCCCCTTCGCTCTGAGCTTGAGATAAAGGCTCTATGGTCCCTTTGCTCAATAGTTTCGCTATCTCAGCTCAAAGTAGATGAGCTACTTCGTTTTTTACCGTAGTTTCGACCCGCACCGTGTAGCACCGTGTTAAACGCAGTTTTCCATTCATCTCCCTTCCTTACCAGATGATAAGCATTACGTAAATCCAATCTCGTGAAGACCGATACTCCCTGCAACCTCTCGAAAGCTGCAGACATCAATGGCAAAGGATAAGTATTCTTTACCGTGATGTTGTTCAACACCCGGTAATCGATACAAGGTTGCAGAGAATCCTTCCCCCCCCCCCAAAAAAAAGAACCCTGCAGGAGAAGACGAAGGACTAATGAACTTTGATGCTAGAGAATCAGAAATATATTTCTCCATGACCTCCCTTTCTTGGACAGAAAGAGAAAATAACTTGCCTTTAGACAGAGATTTACCTGGCAGTAAATCTATGGCACATTCATAGAGACGATGCGGAGGTCGCAGTACTCTACGGGCACGTTTGATAAATCCACTGCTTCCTCCTGAAACACAGAACTAGACACAGACGAACAAGCAGACACAAGACAGGACTCATGACATTGACTACTTCAAGTGACTATGGAATTCTGACGCCAGTCCACTCTGGGGTTGTGTTGGGTTAACCAGGGGTGACCAAGGACTATGGGTGCAAGTGGAGAGTTCATAAGAAGAAATGATAATGTTTCCGTATGGTCCATGAAATTCCCCTCCGCTCCGGAATCTAGCAGGGCTTGACAGTCGTGAGTGTGAGAGGCCCATCTCAGTCTTACCGGAAGGAGGATGCATGATGATGAGGCCTTCTCGGCGGAGATCCCACCCGATAGTAGCCTCACTGTTACTACCGGGCTTGGCTTTTTACCGGGCAGGCGTGAAGGAAATGGCCTGCTCCCCCACAGTAGAGACAGAGTCCCTGGGATCTCCGCATCTCCTTCTCCTCCCGGGAAACCTGAACTCTACCCACCTGCATGGGCTCGTGATCGAAGACGGGGCTGACCGTGTCCCCGCCGCTGGCTCGTGGGTTCTCTGCGTCTCCTGGCGGTCTGTTTGGATGGGTGTAACGTTCCATCCTGGACAGACGAGCGTCCACCCTAAGAGCCAGCTGGATTAATCCATTGAGTGATGTAGGAAGGTCCAGGGCGTAGACCTCCTTTTGGACACGGTCAGCCAGCCCACGCAGGAATACGTCCCACTGCGCCTCCTCGTTCCATTGGCACTCTGCCGCCAAGGTCCGGAACTCAATCGAGTTGTCCGAGACAGAGCGGTTACCTTGCTGGAGGTCGACGAGTATCCCGGCCGCCTCTCTCCCAGCCACCGCCTGGTTGAAAACACACCTCATCTCCTCGCAGAGTGCCTGGAACGAGGTGCAACATGGATCTTGGTTCTCCCACACCGCTGTTCCCCATAACGCCACTCTCCCCCTCAGCAGTGTCAGCACAAACGCCACTATAGATCTATCGCTGTAGAAAGTTCTCGGCTGAAGAGAGAAGTGCATCGAGCAATGAATTAGGAAGGCTCTGCAGTAGCTTGGCTCACCTGCATACGCCTCTGGAACCGGCAGACGAGGCTCTGGCTGGAGAGTCGGCTCTGGTGGTGTGGGTTGAACTGGCATTGTGGGTGGCGCAGCAGGATCTCTCAGATGTTGAAGCTGCTGGGTGAGCTCGGACACCTGCGCCACTAGAGCTTGCACCGCCCGACCCGTGTGTGATGCTTTCCTCCTGGGAATCCATCCCAATGCTGTGCGTAATAAATCAGTCCAGACTGATCTTACTCGCTGCCTCCATGATAATGGTCAGATCGTTCCATAACGATACTCTGAGACAGAGGCAATAGCAAGTAATATTATTGATTAAGGTTCACAAAAAGTCAGAACACACAAACACGGTGGCGGTGCAGTGACACAGGGACTTAAATGTGCTGATCCGGGTAAATTGATGGCGGGGGAAAACCAGGTCCGTGAAGTGCAGGGTGAACAGATAATCCACAAATGATCTGACAAAGACAGGATGAAAACTGTGAAAATAAATAAGCATCGCTGATCAGCTGCAGCTGGCGCCGCTGAACAGATTCAGCTGGTGCTGCTGATCAGTGGCAGTGATGAGACCACGCCCACATACACAACAACAAACACACGAGACGAGAAGGAGCAGTGAATTCGTGAACCGTGACAGATTCAATCCGATTCGTCTAATAAATAATCGTTCAGAGCATAGGTTCAGATTCAGACGATGGTTCAGATAGATTTTGTGAACCACAAATTAATTCATTAAAGCAACACTATGTCGTTTTTGCGTTTTTTGCTCTCGGGGTCCCCCTACAGTTGGGAAACAGTATTGTCTTCTACTACTGTCGCAAAATCTGTCATGGTTACACCAGGCGATACACGTGTGCATTTGTTGACAAGTCGATACTGTCTTGAGTTCTCGCGGGCAGACTGCCAGCGTTGCGTGTGAAATGTCTTCATCCCAAGTACATTGGCATATATTTCAGCATGTCATAAGAATATAATTTCATGGGTTTTATTTTTTTCAAACGTCAAAAGATCGCGTAGCTCACGTTTACAAGACAGCATCATTAGTAATACAATAGTAGCCTATTGTCTACTGTTTTACATAACGGATATGCTAATTCAATTCAATGTTTGTCTAGTAGGTAATAGCCATATATCGTCAATATTATAATATCAAGCTACCATAGATGAATCTGCAAATATGAAAATCGATTTGCATTATAGCCAGAGGCAAGACACTTTCACCAGAAAAATAAATACACAAACATATCAGCCTGCAGACATTAGGATAGTTATCCTGAAAGATTATTTATTATAACCATCGTAAACTAGCATGTTATTGTAGCTACCAGATTGATAATTCGCTACTCTACTAGCATTACTTGATTCGTGAAGATAAATGGAGGACCAGATAGATTCCGTAACATGGCCAGGCCATGTTATTCAGCCTTTTACATTTCGCGCGATAGTCAGCTCCCTGACTCCCTGATTTATTTATAAATGTATAAACACTTTATAGATGACTGACTGCTGCGCTTGTGACAGGGTGCATGTTACTGAAAGAACGAGCAGAGAGAGAGAGAGCCGGTGCGCGCGTACACGCTCACCGTCTTCAAACTGTCTTGCTCTCCCTCCAATAGTGATCCTCGTCCGGTCTTTTAATTTGTCACTCTCCCTTTTTCTTCATTTAGTCTCCTCTGACAAAACCTTTGCCTTCTTCCTTTTAGTTGTTGCTTCGGTCATGACAACAACATACAGACGGGTATCAAACGCTAGTTGGGCTCTCACGTCAGAATCTGAGGAAGTGGGGGAAGT
Organism: Siphateles boraxobius; assembly: GCF_051911475.1. Lineage (NCBI taxonomy): Eukaryota > Metazoa > Chordata > Actinopteri > Cypriniformes > Leuciscidae > Siphateles > Siphateles boraxobius. The sequence continues at coordinate 17,280,209 of NW_027509186.1, read as the reverse complement.
GACGTATGCACTCGAATTTTTTAGTTTTTTTTGTGCTCGGGTTCCTACCCGAAACCCGAAGTTACATAGTGCCAGTAAAAGCGATACAGACACTGTCAGGCTATGGCAGACGTTTCATTCAACCTATTGTAAGTCGATGTACCATCACAAGGGTCTTCGAAATATATAATGAAGGTTGAAAAACTACATAGTGTTACTTTAAAAGGAGTCGACTCATAAAAACATCAATTCTTTCATGAATTTGATCTGACAAACGGCTATGGGATATAGTATCAAAATGATTAACATGTGCAAGCACAATTATCCATGAACTTGATAAATGTTGCAGATATGTTTTACTATCCACAACCAAATGCCTTTAGTTTCAAAAACCCTTTTTGGTGAATTACAGTATTTTTTTCTGCAAATATACAGTATAGCCCACTGTAGTAGGCTACATATACATGAAGGGAAGTATTGTTAAAGTTGTAGCCTACTTGTCGTAGGTCAGTCTAACAGGAACCTTCTATAAGCTTTGGAATTTGAAAATGTTTGTTTTTAAATATTAAAAGTCATTTTAATTCAAACAAATTATGTTTTAACACAGTGGAATTGGCAGACATTGTGCATCATGCGCCGTGGTTAGCACGTCAAAGCATTCTCATAATTATGCAGCTATAGACAGGGGCGTAGCCATCATTTCAAAAGTGAGGGGGACAGAATGTCAAGTGTAATACCAGTTTTATTTTTCTTCAGACTTTTGTTGACAGATTTTTGCTTAATTGGCTTAATATGCTATTTATTTTAAAGCAATAAAGCAGAAAAAAAGAAAGAAAGTTGTCCAGTACTTTATATTGCACATGCAGGGTTTTTCCTGGCTTAAAATGAGGCAAAGGTGGTAAAATCCTGATCATGTATTTTAATAAGATAATAAAATGTGTATTTTTCAAAGACCATCATATAGTCTACTGTGTTACCACAGTATTTTCGTAGGTGGATCTCTGTACCTCTAGGGGGGTCCGGGGGCATGCCCCCCTGAAAGAATTTTTTTTACATTTTAAAGATAAATTCACTAATCTGGTGCACTTTGAGTGCCCCGAATCCGCTGTTAAAAATAAATAATCCAACTGCCCAAACATATGATATTCTCTGATTTAGATATCTGATCATCGCATTACAATTATTCAAATTATCAGTGTTAAGCATGATAATATGGTTAAATATCACACAGAAGCTGATTTAAAAATAACATTTACTTAAAATAAAAGTTCTTCTTTTGGCAAAATTACATTTACTAGCCTAAACAAAGTCTGTCTTACTAAACTAAAACTTTCCAATTGAAAACCTTCAAACTTCAAGCTTTTAAAACTACTACAAACTTTCTAGTTAGCCTTTTTCAAGAGAACTTAAAGTTCGTCTACAAACTTTTTTTTATCTAATTGTAAAGTGTTACCAAATTATGATAAACATCATGTAGGCCTACACATGTTACAACGCTGCCTGATTCAAGCAGATCGTGGCTGTTAATGCATGAAAATACAAATTCAGCATTAACATTCACCATGTTCATTCTAATTTGAAGGGCTTTGATAACATATCTGTGAAAATAACATGCATTACGAGTAAAAAAAGATTGAAAATATTACATGTTTGTTCGGGTAGTGAATTTACAACAAAACCTGTTAATTATTCAACAAGAGAAATAGGCGGAGATATTCATCATGGTGCAACACAATTCGGATACTACATGACAACTTACAGTGCTTGACTTTTTCGTGAAAAAGGAGTGAAGAGTTTTTTTTCCATTTTGAACTCTATGAAACTGAGGGATTCGGCGCGGGTGCGGGCGTGTCGTAAGCTAATGCACGAGTGACTGATTACCATGGAAACGTGAAAGTCACGTATAGACTATCCTTGACTCTTCTGATTTTAAATATCGATGTATACACACCCGTGAAAACCTCAGCTTGACGTTGAGACACTTGCCCTATGAAAAAGTGCGGGGGACGAATTTACATTGTATAAAAAGTGGGGGGAAATCTACGCCCATGGCTATAGACACATTGGGCCTTATCTTGCACCCGGCGCAAATGATTTTGTACGCTGACGCATGTATCATTCCTATTTTGCACCGGCGCAAAGCGGACTTTTCCCTCCACAGACACACGTCGGTTAACTAAGTAACACACTTGCGCTCCCCAGGGCGGTTCAGCGCAAAGAGGAGGCGTGTTCCGGCGCAAACTTTCCCTCATGCTATTTTGCTGTCCTATAAAACAATTGCGCCACTGACCAGAAAAAACCTAGTCTAAAGTCAATGGCGCGTTGCGCGTACATTCAGATGCTATTTTAAGCGCGCATGCTTGGCCATAATACAGAGTGTGAACAACGTGCATACACTGTAGATGATTCTCTCATCTACACAGATGCATTTAACTTTTTGCAAATTATACATTATTATAAGGAAAAATATTAAAACACGAGGGAAATCATTGTTGTGTCCATGACGATGGGGAAAATAGGCATAAAGCTTACATATTTACCCAAATTATTATATGCATGTTTAACCGAAGCTAGGGTGGGTTTGTCCCAACCCAAATGTCACTACTCTTTCTTTTACGGCCCTGGCGAGAACATCGATCTCCTCGGCTGAGAACCGATTCTGAAGCGCGCCTGGTAAATGCGCCGTTATTAGTATTGCGCCACGGAACAAGCGCACCTCGTTCATCATGCTCTTAAAGGGAATGTGATAAAGCTCTTATTGGTTTGTTTCCCGTCACGCCCAAACCACACCTATGAATAATGAAGCTACTACAGACCAACCCCTTTTAGATTTGCGCCAGGCGCAAGAGGCATTTATCCCGCCGGGAAAATAGCAACAGCGCCGGGATCCGCCCACAAAGTTACTTGCGCTTTGCCACTTGCGTTTCAGATCGTTAAAATAGGGCCCTAGGTGATTTTCAATTAATATTTCATGTCGATATACAATGGTTGCACATTGTTTAAACTCATCGTTTTATTGGTGTATTTGTAAGAGTCTGTATAACAGTTTCAAGGAAAAAAAATGTCCGGCGAAAATCGACTTTTAACATTGAAAAACAGACATTTTTAAATTCCAAAGCTTGTGTAGTCAGATAAAAAATATCTGACTACATAATGAAATTTCACTTTAAGCTTTTTCTTTTTAACAGGCTCAGGAAGGAAAATGCCATTAACGTGAAACTTTGCGCGTCGTGTTCATATAGGCTTGTCTGTAGCCTATATAGTTTTCCTCCCATAGAGCTTATTATAAAGAAAAAGCTTAACGTTAAACGTTAAGACGGTGATATTGAAACTCAGTAGCCTATACACTTATTAAACATGCAATGCGTGGTTTTCTATGGGCGTTGTTCATAATCTGATTTAATCTGTTTGCCTCTACAAAAAGTATGCTTTATTAAAGGGGCATTCAGCAACTATTTCATCTTAAATTAAAACCGTTTAGAAATCATTTGGATGGTTTAATAACCTGTTCTGGTGAGAATGGTGACTTTCCCCGTTCCCCCCAACGTTCTTAGGCATAAAACCAACCTTGCAACATGAGGATTAACGTCCCGGTAAGTTGTAAATAGGAAGTGTCGTGAGAAGTGAGAACGAGCGAGAAACACAAACTTCTTTATGGCAATTCGACATAAACACACACGCCGCCCTCAATGTGTATGATGTATTGCACCTCGGTAGACACAGCTCCACACGATAAAGTTGGCCGGCTCCGATAATAACAAATGCACATGAGCAGCGGTAGAAAGGGGGAGAAGGGTGCCGCAAGTAAGTTTTTTTACAACAGTGTTGTGAAATATACGCCTCACAGCTGTAGGGGGAGCTCGTTGAGAAAACATGCGACAACAAAAGTCAAAATCAGCGAAGAAATAGCTAGGGTTGCCGAATGCCCCTTTAATAAGATAGGCCTATATTGTGTAGGCTACTAAATTTGATGCTTCAATACGCTCTATGCACGAACATTGCTGACATATTTCCGGTAGGATCTCAGCCAGCGTCTTTACTTCCACATAGCCCGTTCTATAACGAAGTGTATAGCCTACTAATACAGAAGAAGACATGTATTCACAAAAAGTCTCCATTTGTACCGGGCTACACATTCATTAATTTTTTAATTTTGCACACGCAAATTGAAAGGCATGGTTGTGGATAGTAAAACATATCTGCAACATTTATCAAGTTCATGGATAATTATGCTTGCATGTGTTAATCATTTTGATACTATATTAATCTATAAATGACTACATGACTGTCTTTCTCACCGACTACTGACACAGCAACTTTGAGACTGATTTGTTGTCTTATTTCCCTTCACCCGTCTTTTACCAATGCCCAAGTGTCATCCTCACCCCTTCCGCTGAGGGAAAAGGTAAGATTTGAGGATTGGGAGAAGTTCCGTTTCCATGGAAACCACAATTGCAAGCAGCTAGCAAAGCGCGCAGCTAGGTTTCCTTCATGGAATCTGGTGGTTTGCTGCTCGCAGATTTAAAGTTAATCCATGGCAACGGAAATTGTATCATTTAGTAACAGCGTCATAACCTGGCATTAACGTCATTATGTACCCTTTTGAGCCGCGCAAAATTAAAAAAAAATAAAAATATAGGAGCTGCACTATGGCTTCCTTTCCAGACCTTTCCCTTACTTTAATTTACCACGGTTTCAGTTTAAAAAACAAACAAATGTAGGCTACGTTTATAATAAATAAGGAAACACTTATCTACATAAACTAATTTCCATCTACTGCCATCACATTAATAGTTTCTAAATGTGTTCAGACACTAATTGATAATAAATAGCCTACCATAGTTTTGTTTTATAGAATTTAAATGAACATTGATCTAACTATGCTAATAATGGGCTATGGTTAGGCTGTGTCTGCGCACTTGGATTAAATACCACGGTTAAAATAAGGTTACCATGCAAACGCTATGATTTTGGAGGCTGTCAAATGAACTATTGAACATATTTCAGTCTTTTGACTTATAGAGTTTCCCTTTGAGATGCTTGTCAAAATTTAGTAGCTGCACACTCCATAAATTAATAATTTGGGTGACAAGCTTTATACGTTCAAAAGATTTTCTAAACACATTATGCTAAAGTAATGCCAATATCCTTAGGGCCCAATTTCTCCCCACCATTTCCATAATAAGAAAAAATCACTCCAGCAATATAAAGACATCTGTGCTAAATACATAAGCTAAGGGGAGATGGGTGATAGGAAGGGTGGCTTTGACAGAAGAGGCATATGGGGGTCAAGGGTCATTCATGACCTCAGTTTCAGTACATATAACCAAGGCCAATTCTGTGCCTTTGATTCCCTGGAGAAATTCTCTACAGTCTACTCTTAAAGACAATACTGATATGGTAAGCGCATGCACAGTGCAAACATTGCATAATCTTTTGTTTGTATAGAGGTAAATAAATATTTCAAATCATGCCCATTACATTCAGCAGTGTATGTGTGTGTTTGAATGATATAGCATAATCAAGTAAGGGAGAAACAAAACATCTCCTCCTAATGTTTATGGCAGCAATTGGGGAACAGTATAATGAGCCATTTTGCTTAGGCGTCTCTTGTGGTTTGATTCAGAAAGCCGGAGCCCCAGACCAAGTTAAACAAATGGACATACTGTGGTTTAATGCATCTGTCTGAGTAAAAAGACAACAGTATTGAGCAAACAGAATCAGACTAACCTAGGAGATACTAAGCCCGATGCAATTCCCTCACGAGATCCACTTACACTCTAATCGTTAGTCTGAACTGATTACTTCCTGGTCTTTAGTCTTATCTCATTACCCACATCGACAATTATGCAAAACATATTTCTTCTCCTTAAATGAATAGATTATTTTACTTATGATGATCGTTCCTTTGATGGACTGTCCGAACAAAGATTAAAATGTGATATGCGTCGGTTGGATATACTGAAAGGTCAACTGTGAGCAAGAGAAATGTTTGAGTGGACTAGACTAATCTCTTTCTGTCTCTTTCCACTCTCTCTCTCCTTCTTTAAATAAAGGCTGTCCATTAAAAAGTGGTTGAGAATCCCCTGTGGGATGGTAGATGCATATTCCACTAATAGAAAGCACACGATTAATTTTTCAAGAAACTTCTCTTCAGTCCACAGCTACACTTCTCAGTGTCTCTTTGATTCACCATTGCAATATTGCTACGTTTTCTAATATTCCCAAGCGGCCGTTATCTCCAGAGATTTAACAGCAGTGTGAGCAGTATCAGTGAACAATTTCCACACTAATGAATTATCAAAGTGTTCCCTCCAGTGCTTGAAATGAATTGAAGTTCAGCTGAAGTTCTCGAATCAGCTATTACAAAGCTAAAAATATACGCCACAAATAAGATAAAAATTAAGCCTTTAATCTGTGACAGTTAAAGGCATTTCACCTTATGCTTAACTCTTAACAGTGTTATTTGTCACGAACCACACACGGGAAGCAAAAGATCCAATAGCAGTAAGTTTAATAATGAGGGTAATCCAAAATCATAGTAATCCAGGCAGGGGTCAAATATCAAAACATAAGAACAGAAACAAGCAGGGAAACAGACCTCGGAAGTGGCGACATAAAACAACGACTCCGTGATAAACACTAAAACACACAGGGTATACACACAGAACTAACAAGGTGATGGGAAACAGCTGAGTGCAATGAACTGATAAGTGACAGACAGAATGCTGGGAATTGAAGTCAAACGTGAAAGACACTGTGAGAACGAGGACATCTAGTGACAACCCAGGGAACACAAACCAGACACTGTGACATAACCCCATTGGGCGGCCAGGGCGAAGCAGACGACCCATCGGGCGGCCAGGGCGAAGCAGACGACCCATCGGGCGGCCAGGGCGAAGCAGACGACCCATCGGGCGGCCAGGGCGAAGCATACGACCCATCGGGCGGCCAGGGCAAAGCAGACGACCCATCGGGCGGCCAGGGCGAAGCAGACGACCCATCGGGCGGCCAGGGCGGTGAAGACCCCTCAGGCGGTGGCCGGGGCGAGGGCGACCACGGCTCAGGAACAGGAACAGGAACAGGAACAGGAACAGGAACCGGCTCAGGAACAGACACCGGCTCAGGAACAGACAGAGTATATATACACACATAACTAACAAGGTGATGGGAAACAGCTGAATGCAATGAACTGATGAGTGACAGACAGAATGCTGGGAATTGAAGTCAAACGTGAAAGACACCGTGAGAACGAGGACATCTAGTGACAACCCAGGGAACCAAAAACCAGACACTGTGACATTATTGTTCACTAAAGCTAAAACAATTAAATATCATTTTTGTAAACTGAAATGTAATGAAAATTAAATATAAATATTAGGTGAGAACCGTAAACTTAAAGAAACTTAAATGAAAATTAGAAATGCAACTAACTGAAATAACTAGTTTGTTGAACTAAAATTACTAAAACGTAATATATATATATATATATATATATATATATATAGCTAAAATTATAATTGAAACTGAAAATATTAACATGAATGCTAATTAATACATATAATAGTATGTAAATACTAAAGTAACATAGATTTAACATGTATGCTATTATGTTCTGTTTTTGTTTATATTTTACTTTTTTTTTTACTTTCTTTGTGAATTAGTACCTACTCCTGTTCCATTTTATCTGTTTTATCCTTGATTCCTCCGTGTACTCATGCCCGGAATTTCCTGTGTTTCGTTGTCTGGTATTGTTTATGTTAATGTGTAGTTGTTATTCTGATACTCCTGCGTGTTCTTATTGCTTATTAAAAGACCTTATTTCTCTCTGGTTCATCCGTGTTCATCCATACATGACAGAATACTAGATCCAGAAGAGATTTGTTCTTGGCTCATCTCTCCCTTGGCTCCACCAGATACCATCGTCCAATTCCACCGGGCTCCCTCTTCCCTCCTGCTCCACCTTGGTCAGACGTCGTTTTGCCTATGCCATGGATTTCTGAGCCGTCGACTCCACCCTGTCTCTCCAGCCCGTTCGCTCCGCCTGACTCCGCCTTCCCTATGGCTCCACCTCGGTCTTCAGGCACTCTTGCTCCACCTGGGATGCTTATCACTGTGGCTCCGCAACGACCTCCAGGACCATCGGTGTCTCCCGGTCCCATGTGCTTTCCATCTTCACCCAGGGCTCCATTTCCGACAGATATGGTATCGTATCTGGTATCGACAGACAAACCTCCACCATGACTTCGTCCTGGCTGCGCTCTGGGTCCATGCCTGGCTACTCCTGCTCCTGGCATCGTAAATACCACCTTGGTATCTCCACCAAAAACACCTTTCAGTTCCTGCCTTTTAGCTGCTCCATGTCCTCCTCCAAAGCCCAGCCCCTCCCTCTTTAGTTGGTTGCAATAAACCTAACTATATGTATACAAATTTACAAATGTATTTTTGGTTGAAGTATACCTTTAAAAAACCAAAGCTCTGAACATTGGCTAAGATTGAATAAACAATAGGGCTTGGTTAAAAATATAGATTTCTCAATTTTAATCAATTGTCATTTTGATGAAGCAAAATACAGATTCTTAAAACCCAATAATCAATCTTTTAGTCTATAATGTTTTCAGCTGATGAATGACCAAAACTTTGTACTGTGCCTCCCATCCAATAAATCGCAGTAAGCATTGTGTTGTTACTTTTAATATAAAACAGTCAAATTCAGTCAATTTTATTATGCAATTCAAACAATAAAAGTAGTTTTAACACTCTTTCAAATCATGTGAACTGATCATCTCTTCCTCTTTACTGCTAGTTAGAGCACAAAATAATCATGAATGAACATCAGAAGGTATGTTCTGTACAGTAAAACTTTCCGAAATCTGTATCATGTCTCAAATAATTGCTCAATCATGATGCCGTAAAAACAGCTTGTAAACAATGTCACTGTTACGTTCTGGTGTGGTAAGGAAAGCGCACAACGAAGGAGAATGAACAAATATTTACTGATCACTTGGAGAAATAACAGAGAACACAACAACTCAAAGAGAACCGACAAAGACAGAGGGAGATCCCAGGGAATATATCCCAGGTGACAGGGAGGAACGGATTAACAAGATAATTGAAGACACACAGCTGAACCAAAAGAACTAATGATGACGGTGACCATGAAAACAAAAGAGTGGCGGGAAACAAAACAAAAGAAACAATTTGGTCCAGAAACAAACTGACATGTAACAGTCACGTAATGTTACATTTACCTCAGAGAAGCCATTCAATGTCCATAAACTCATCAGTCAGCAAGAAAAAATAACTCCAAATGTAAGAATTATATTACATAGTCATGGTTTTATGACACCCACCATTTATTTAAAAAAACAATAGGAACATAGTAATGTATTTAAAAAGTTATTATTATAAGGTTATTTTTATTAATTTAAATGTAAGTAGCCAATACAAATAATTTATTTTGAAACTTTAAAGTACCAACTTGGGTTCCCTGTATAGTTTATTTCCTTGAGAACATTTGCCTGATAAATAGCCCAATGAAATAATATCAAACCGAATTGAATTGAAATCGAAATCGAATTGAATCGGGAAATTTGTGTCAATACCCAGCCCTAATAAACAAGCAAGAATTTGGTTTAAATAGGTCCATCCCTCAGTACAATTGCACTCACAGGCACAGAAAACAGAGACAGTTCAACAGAAAAACTAAAAAAAAACAGAAAGAAAGAGAAGAGGGAATGTCTCTGGTGTCTTAGGAGAAAGGTAGCAGTGATCTAAATGATCAATGCACAATCCAATCGCAGTTTATATCTCACAGTGCAATGGGTGAATTAAGGTCACCAGCCTATGATTTTATCATCTTAATATGTGAGCTATCTAATGCCATTACTGTACTGAATCAGTTTGAGGTGCTGTCCAGAAAGAAGAGAACTAAATCAATGGGGGGAACTCATCTCTCTCTCTCTCTCTCTCTCTCTCTCTCTCTCTCTCTCTCTCTCTCTCTCTCTCTCTCTCTCTCTCTCTCTCTCTCTCTCTCTCTCTCTCTCTCTCTCTCTCTCTCTCTCTCTCTCTCTCTCTCTCCCCTTATAGACACAAGAGAGAAAGATAGCAATGTGTGTTAGGATGATCTATGCTAAAGCAGTGAGAGTGCACTGACCATAAACAATTCATTATGAGTGCAGAATGGCTGAGGAACAGACATATGCCCAGACCAAGACACAGTTCAAATGTAAGCAAAAGGAATGAAGAATGACAAAGGATGAGATCATCTATGTGGGATGAAGAACTGACTTTGTAATCAACCTGTGCGTGTATGTTTTATGTGTGCCTTTGTGCATACACTTTGAAATAAACCGTCTATGATCAGACCGTCACCTAATGAAGCTCTCAAATGTAACACAATATTAAAGAGGCCGTATTATGCCCTTTTACAAAGTCTTGATTTTGTTTTTGGGGTCTATATGTTTTATCATCCTTAAATGCTCAAAAAAACATTATTTTTCACATATTTGTTGCAGCACCTCTCTTCCAAGTCTGCCAGAAATGCTCCGTTTAATTCCAGTCTCTATAGACCTTATTCAGAGCAGAAATTGTTTGAACGTGGAATATGGTGGCGTGTACGTTCATGGAAGAAAAAGTCTCAGGTTACCTGTAACCTATGTTCCCTGAGAACAGGGAACGAGACACCGCATCAGAGCGCTATGGGGAACGCCTTCGCATGAACCAGTGTCTGAAACGCTTATCTAATCACGGCAATCCTATTGGCCGCCGACAGCCTATGACACCATCACTAGTCACGGAAGTATATAAGGGGAGCTTGGAGAACATGTCAACAACTTATCGTCTGAGGGGACTGTTCAGCAGGCATCACCGAGGCATGGCAGAAAGACAAAGTGTCTTGTTACCTGTTCTCAGGGAACATAGGTTATAGTCGTAATCTGAGACGATCCCTTTCGAAAGGGAACTTGCACTGCGTCAGAGCATTATGGGTAACAATCTACCCCAGATGCCATGCTGAGGGGATTGCATACCAAATTATGGCTGTGACGAAAAATGGCAGTTACACTGAAATGCCAAAAACACTCCCCCTTCGGGTCACATACTCAAATCTAGTATTCCCAGTATTCCCTACGGCCACTGCCCGAGCTTCATGCTTTAGCAAGGAAGTAACTTTGTGGTTTCACAAGAAGGACTTGACCCAGATTCAGCTCAAGGGCATGAATACCACAGCCCTAATTTACAGGGGGGTTCCTTTAAGGTAATATAGCCATGGGGGTCCAAAGGAGCACCATCCAGTGTCTTTCTGAGGGGGACATGAAGTCAACCCCACATGCCACCAGGGAGGCTGACATGGTCTAATTTAATGAGCTACTCTTGCCAACAACCTGTCTGTTTCCTATACAGAGTCTCTGACATATTTTGCCTCAATTGTGGAGGCATCCTGTAGAGTAGAACTCAGCATAGCGCTCTCTAACCCTTGCGAATGAGAGGAGTGACTCTACTCGATTCTGGATCTACCCAGTGCTTCAGAGTGCTTCATAATCAGTGAAGCGCCTCCAGCTCTAGGGCTGATTTAACAGGGAGGCCTCGTGAGAGTCCTTCGATCTTCCGACCAGACTTAGGGAGCCAAGTATTCATACAGAACGATCCTCAGATAGATTCTGGAACACTATACTCAAAACCTGATAAGTATTGACCAGGCTCTGGGCTAGGTTTTGCCTTTGCAATGCTAAGCATCCAACTCATTGGGGATCTGCCTTCAAGGAGACCTGTCAAGGCCTAACTACTTGATAGTGGGACTTTTAGCAGAGCTAGTCACAGTAGTCAGGTTCTCTCACAGACATCTCTGTGGGCCTGGCTATACTTATTTCACCTTGCCAACAGGCAGTATACTCTGCAAAATGCTATCGACCCTTTAAAGGAAGGGGAGTACAATCTTATGCTACTGGATTATCGAGGAGGCCTACTGTAAGGCCTACAGCTTCAACTTTCACGGACGTCAGCCCGGGCATTGCTTTGTTCCCTAACCAGAGTCTCTAACACTATTTGCCTCACTAGTGGAGGCATCCGATAGAGAGGACTGCAGATAGTGGCAGTAAGCACTCATAGACCGGATCATAGAGACGGCCATCCTGGAGAGTAGAACTCTGCAGAGCGCTTACTAACCCTTGAAAATAAGTGGATTGACTCGATCCTGGATCTACGCAGTGCTTCTGAGCCCTGTGGAGGCTGGGCACTCTTAAAGGACCCAAATAAAGGGAGCGCCTCCAGCTCTAAGGTTTACATTGCCAACAGGTAGTGTACTCAGCAGAAGTGCTATCGACCCTTTAAAGCAAGGGGAGTAAAATCTTACGCTACTGGACTATCGAGGAGGCCTACTGTAAGGCTTACATCTTCTAATGTCACGGGCGTCAGCCCAGGCAGTGCTTCGGCTCTAAGTGAGCATACTCAACCATCCCAAGTGGGAGGGAGTAACTAATCTGGCTCTACCTGATCCTGGTTGTTGAAGGCTGATATCATACAAGCTATGGCTAGCAAAGTACTCTAAATAAAGACCCTAACAAGGGGAGTACTATCAGCATGACCCTGAGGAATGTATCAGGGTTGAGGCCTATTATCTTGTATTTTTACAAAACAGATTTTACATTCTCTACAAAACCCCATAATGTTGCCATAATACAGAATAATGTGTTTGTATTTATTATGTATTTTTTTTTTTTATTGTAGTAGTGTATTTATTGTTTAAATGTTTAACCTGCTAGGGACTGCAGATGAAAATTAGCCTGTATGGCTAAATCTGGCACATTTACATGTTGGACCTTGTACCCATGTTAATTAATGTGCACTGTCCCTTTAAATAAAGAAACTCAAACTCAAACTCAAACCCAAGGAAATGGAGGCCACAATAAGTGGCCCACGACATTCAACCTTATGACTTTAATTATTTTATTCAAGGGGCTCAGCGGAAAAAATCCTTTTTCAATTTTAAGGCCTACCTGGATAAACTAGCTACAATACTCAGCTCTAAAGGACCTGAGCATACTGCTTCTTACTTTCTAGAGAGAAAAGGTCTGACAATGCCCATGAGATATCTGCATGGGAGGTTTTTTAAGATAGCCTGCTACCTATGCTGCTATCTACCCTGTAACACCACTATTATTTTTATGCCTAGTGCAAAATTAGGGCGGGCATTGACTAGACGACTCTTGTAGAAAGAGGAAGCCAGTACTAGGAACAACTAGTTTTACAGGAATAATTTATCCTGATGGGCTCTAGCTCTGAGGAGCCTACACTCAGATACTGAGAGGCTCAAGGCTATAATGCTTAGCAAACGCCACCAATTTCCTATTTACTAAGCCTATGCCAGAAATCAAGGCGGCCCCACGAGGGCCAACAAGAAAATAAGTGACTGAAGTTCAGAGCTATAATCTCAACGACTCTCTAAAGTGATAGGAGAACTGCTGCTCTAGTATAACGTGGCTATCAAGGTGACCCGAAGAGGGCCAATGCTTGACTTTGTAGTTCTATCTGGAGCTTGACAAAGAGGTAGCCTTAGTAGAATAACTGCCGATAGGGAGGAAGCCATCTCACACACACACACAAAAAAAAAGTCTATTAGATGCTCGGATGAACGGTGGCCTGACTAGAGAATTTTCCATACAGCCAACCTGTTCACTACTACAGATTGGCACTACACGTTATATAAGCCTGACGACTCTAACATACGAGGATGCCTATGGGAAGGGTATGCATAGCCTATCTATATGTAAATTTCAGGGCCCTGATTTCACCATCCTATGAAAACCATATTTAACACCCCCTTAATACTTCCTAACAGGGAACCGTGGCCTATCAGTCAACCTTACTAAAAACTCAGGTAAAGGGAGTAGACCTACAGAGCTCAACCTGCTGCCCATAGAGCAATGGCCTAAACGACATTCACAAAAATGGAGGCCTATCACCATAAGAGCACGAAAGAGCGCACTTACTACCAAACCCAATGCCAGACCTACAGGAGGGTTCCAAATTGAAGGAATAACTCATAATAGGTCCAGCCTCAGGCTGATGCAAGAAGCGCTTTGGGTGATGCTATAAATGCTTCAAATCTGTCAGCAGATCAGCCTGGTATGCTTGCAAAACTGTTATTGTGTGCAAGTCATCACCAGCCAGACCTGCCACCGTGTATGCCCTGCCATTTAAGCGTGCTGTCATATTTTAGTGGCCTAAGAGGCAGGGCCGGAGCAATTAGTGTCGATGCCTCTCTAGCTGTGAGATAGTTCGCGAACATCTCGTCAATTGGGGCATCGACACATAGCCGTATTCGCACATCCTCTCAACATCAGCGTAGTTCGCTGATGGCGATGAATGCGTGCTGAATACGAGTTCTTCCATGCCTTTCTCTCATTGTGTAGATGACTCAGGCTCACGAGAGCTGGAGCTTTATGGCTGGAAAGAAACCATTCGTGAAGTCTGTCACGAGCGGCCTCTTCCCTCACGCGCTCCAACGACAGCTTCTTTTTAGAAGCCTTGTTGAAGCGCGTTCCATAACACTTAACAGCTTAACATACGAGGTGCAAGGTGGCTGTATATCCCCTTCACCTTCACCCTTCATATACAAGATGGCGGCGACGAGTGTGTTGGTGTAGTTGTCGCTCCTTGAGTCTCATTCTCACGACTTTTTTGTTTTACTATTAACTTGAAGCTGATTTTCCTATGGCTGCTAAGGGAACTAGACTTAATAGGAAGGATCAAAATGCAGGACCGGCTGCTACTGAAGAAATTACCAATGAGCTGAATGTGGCGACTCTTTCTAGCCTCCTGGATGACCTCAGGAAATCAATCGCTGTGGATTTTAAAGCTTCTTTCTCTTCGCTCGAAACTAAACTTGACTGTATGCAAGAGACTTTGTCATGCTCAGAAAATATCAGCACTTGAGAGCAATGCAAACCTACAAGATGAGCATATTTCAACTTTGGAAACTTCCTGTGTTTCACTGTCGGCGAATAACGCTAAATTGCTGGCTAAAGTGCCTGATCTGGAATCACGTCGCCGCAATAATATTAGGCTACTCGGCCTACCTGAATCAATTGAGGGCGGTCAGCCCACCTGCTTCTTTTCGGGGCTTCTGATGGAAGTGTTCGGTGAGGGTGTTCTGGGTTCTCTGCCGGATTGTGAAGTGGCTCACCGTACTCTCATTGCTAAACCGAGCCCAGGTCAGCGGCCTCGGCCAGTCATCATATACCTTCTAAGGTACCAGCAGAAAGTGGCTATTATACGTGAAGCTAGAGCTAGAAGGGGATGGCTTCAGTAACGTGGAACATCTATCGCGATCTACGATGATTACACTCCCGAAGTAATGGAACAGCGATCAAAGTATCGTGAAGTCATGGCGGACCTCTATAAACTTGGATATTCTCGTCCGCAGGATCCACGGGAGGAAGAGGAGGTACGTCTGCAGCACCAGACCCTGGGGAATGAGTGAGAGGGTTAGTGTAGAGCTTGAGTAGAGAGACATGAAATGAAGGTGAGATGCGGTAGTGAGCAGGGAGTGACAACCGGTAGGTGACCTCGTTGATCTGCCTCTGTATGGCGAACAGACCAATGTACCTGGGACTCAGCTTGCAACAGGGCTGTCGGAGACGGATGTCCCTGGTGGAGAGCCAGACCATTTGCCCAGGTTGGTATAGTGGGGTAGCGGATCTTCTTGCGTCGGTCTGGCTCTTGTGTCTCCGGACAGCCCTTTGCAGATGGACGTGTGCTGAGTCCCAGACCCTGTTGCTCTCCTGGAACCAGTGATGGACTGCTGGAACGTCGGAAGGCTCTCCTGACCAGGGAAACAGGGGCGGCTGGAAGCCGAGTATGCACTGGAAGGGCGTGAGGCCCGTGGTGGCTTGACGAAGGGAGTTCTGTGCATACTCGGCCCAGGAAAGGTAACGGCTCCAGCAGTCCTGATGGTTGTGGCAGTATGACCGCAGGTAACTGCCGATCTCCTGTATCTTTCGCTCATCCTGGCCATTGGACTGTGGGTGGTATCCGGAGGTTAAACTGTCTGTAACACCCAAGAGGTTGAAGAAAGCTTTCCAGACCCGGGATATGAATTGTGGTCCTCGATCGGAGACGATGTCTTCAGATATGGCGAAATGACGGAAGATGTGGGTGAACAAAGCTTCAGCGGTCTCGAAGGCAGTGGGTAAACCAGGCAGAGAGATGAGCTTACAGGCTTTTGAGAAGTGATCTACGACAACCAGGATGCATGTATGAGAGTCAGAGGATGGTAATTCTGTAATGAAGTCTACACCGAGATGAGACCAGGTTCTGGTGGGAACTGGGAGCGGCACTAGTTTTCCCTCCGGAAGGCGTAGAGGAACTTTGGCCATGGCACAGACTGAGCAGCCCTTCACGTATCGGGAAACATCCTGGGTCATATCTGGCCACCAGTAGCGCTGTTGTATGAGCGAGAGGGTTTGTTGGCTGCCTCGGTGTCCAGAGGCTGGAGATGTATGGGCTGAGTCCATGAGGGACAGACGCAAACGAGTTGGAACATAGGTCCGTCCCTCAGGACCTCCCGGCGGAGCAGGTTCTGACCGGGTGGCATCGGCGATGAGATCATCTATGCTCCACTGGATGGGACTGACAATCACGGCTGGAGGGAGTATGGATTCCGGGTTGGATGTGATGGTGTCAGGTTGGTATAGACGGGAAAGTGAGCTGGCTTTGATGTTCTTATCTCCAGGGAGGTAAGTGACCTTGAAGTTGAATCGGGTGAAGAATAGAGACCAGCGGGCTTGACGGATGTTGAGTCTTTTAGCATCTCTGAGGTATTCTAGGTTACGGTGATCGGTGATGACGTCGAATGGGTGTTTAGCTCCCTCCAGCCAGTGTCTCCACTCTTCCAGGGCGAGTTTGATTGCCAGCAGTTCCCGGTTGCCAATGTTGTTATTCTGCTCCGCCGGGGACAGCTTTCTGGAGAAGAAGGCACATGGATGGAGTCGGAGTGGTGTCCCCTGCCGCTGCGAGAGGACCGCTCCTACCCCGGTGGTTGAAGCGTCCACCTCGACGAGAAACGGGAGATCTGGATTGGGATGAACAAGGACAGGAGCGGAACTAAAGGAGGCTTTGAGCTTCTCGAAGGCATTGGTGGCTTCGGTGGTCCAGGACAGAGACTTGGCCCCTTTCTTTAAGAGTGAGGTGATGGGTGCGCTGATTTGACTGAAACCTTTGATGAAACGACGGTAGAAGTTTGCAAAGCCCAGGAAGCGTTGAAGCTCTTTGACATTGGTGGGTTGTGGCCAGTTGGAGACCGCTTCCACCTTCCTCTGGTCCATGGTGATTCCGTGCGGTGTGATGACATAACCTAGAAAGTGAATTGTTTCTTGATGAAACTCACACTTTTCCAACTTGAGATAAAGATGGTGTTCGCGTAGGCGTTGAAGGATGGATTTGACATGGTGGTGATGTTCAGACAGGTTGGATGAGTATATGAGGATATCGTCAATGTAGATGATGACAAACTGATGAAGGAAGTCTCTGAATATCTCATTCATAAATCCTTGGAAGACAGTTGGACAGTCCGAAGGGCATGACCCTATATTCATAGTGGCCAGCAGGTGTGATGAACGCTGTCTTCCACTCATCTCCTTTTCTGATCCGAACCAGATTGTAAGCACTGCGTAGGTCGAGTTTAGTGAAGATGCGTGCATCGCGGAGTTGTTCCAAGGCGGCTGGGACCAGAGGAAGGGGATACCGGAATTTGATAGTGGAGTTGTTGAGTGTCCGGTAATCGATACAGGGGCACAAGCCTCCGTCCTTCTTGCCAAAGAAAAAGAAGCTGGATGCGGCAGGGGACGTAGAAGGATGGATGTAACCTTGACGAAGGGCCTCCTCGATGTACTCCTCCATGGCCTTCTGCTCCGGGATGGACAAAGGGTAGATTTTGCCATGCGGCAGCACAGCCCCAGGCAGCAGCTCGATCGCACAGTCCCATGGCCGGTGAGGTGGGAGCTTGGTCGCCAGTTTTTTGTCAAAAACATCCTGGAACGGCCGATAAAGGCACTGGTATCTCAGGGAGTTGGTCGGTAGGAGGGCTTTCGATGGAAGTGGAAGCAATGGAGACCTCAGAAACCGGAGTGGGTGATGGGTGAGGAATCTTTTTGACGGAATACAGGCAATGGCTGAAGCAGGCATCTCCCCATTGAAGTATCTCACCTGAGGACCAGTCGATGTTGGGAGAATGTAGTTACAGCCACGGGCGTCCCAGGATGATGTCTGCTGTGCAACCCTCCAGCACCAGAAACGGGAGCTCCTCTTCATGTAGGCAGCCTATCCTCAGAGAGATGTTGGGACTACTGTGGCCGATCCGCCCACGATCGAGCGGTTTCCCCAAGATAGATTGCACATGGAGAGTCTGAGGTATGGGTCTTTGGCGGATCTGAAGTTTTTGCAGAGTAGATAGTGAGATAAAGTTACCAGCAGAGCAGGAATCGATTAACGCTTGCACTGAAAGAGATTGGTGTTGGTAAGTGAGTTGAACAGGAGTATACTTCATTCGTGAGATAGAGAAATGGAGACTGACTGCACTCACCGCCGGTCGTGGGGGACGAACAGGACAGGTAATGAGTTGATGGCCTGAGGATCCACAGTATAAACACAGATTGTTGAAGATGCGACGTTGACGTTCTGCGGCCGGCAGATGTGTGGAACTGACATCCATGGGTTCTGGTGCTGAAGGGTTGGGCGAAGATGCAGGACAAGGAGGAGGCAGGGCAGGGCTGTCGAGCTGACAAGCCGTGCGGTGTTGATCCACCCGAATGGAGCGCTGTATGAGGCTTTCTAGCCCAATGACGTCGTCATAAATGGCCAGCTGTAAACTGATGTATGGATTCAAACCATGACGGTACGCTGCAATGAGCGCCGCCTCGTTCCATCCGCTGGAGGCCGCCAGGGTACGAAACTGCATTGCATAAGATGATACAGATGAGTTACCTTGTCTTAAACGAAATAATTGATCCTGCACAGAGAGAACGTTGGTGGCTAGAGAAAATACATCACGGAAATGTCCGGTGAAGGCGGAGAATGATTGAGTGACCGGGCCATGATCGTCCCACAGCGCTTGCGCCCAGCGAAGGGCTCGACCGGTGAGGAGTGAGATTGTGAATGCAACTTTTGCCTTTTCCGAGGGGAACTGAGAAGGATTCATCTCCATGAACAGCTCACACTGCAGAAGAAAGCCGCTGCACTCCCCCTCCTCACCTGAGAAGGGCGCTGGTCGGGCCATGGGACATACAGAGGCAGATGGAGAAGGACTGGTGGTGAGTGGTGGAATGGCGGGTTGGATGTCCCGCAAAACATCGGAAACTGTGACCGGGGGTGAAGGATCCTCTTCGCTGTGAGCTGTCGGTTTGTGCATGGTGGTCTGGTGTTCTGTCATGAAACGGAAGGACACAAACAGGTAAAGTAGCTGTGGTCTTTATTGAAAGCACTCAGGGACAGTCGCGGCAGTAAGTGGATGCTGGTGGAGAGTAGAAACAGTGAAAGTGGATGGTTTGGTAATTGAAGTGTCTCTTATCTGATGTAGAGTGACGATGACGAGAAGGCTGAAGAGAACAGAGAGGCTGGAGACTAGATGACAGGGATCGCTGAACGGGATAGCCGGAAGCAGGTAATATTCGTCAGGTAATATTTGTCAGGAAAGTAGCAGGTTTCGGTTGAGAGAGTCAGGAAGTCGATGGAGTGTCGACGAGACCACCTTTTTAAGGTGTGAGTGAAGTAAGTGCTGATTGCTGACAGGTGAAGATGACAGGTGCCGGTGACTAGTATTCTGGTTAGGCTGAACGAGTGGGCGGAGTGTAGAGGTCTGGCGCTGATGCTGGTGTATCCGTTACAATGATGAGGTGGGAATTGATAATTATGTTTTATATAGAGCTGATAGGCCATCAAGAGGAGGAGGTGTGGCTACTTATGTTGATACAAATCTCGTCTCTGAGTGTGTATCTCCTAAAGTGGAGCCTACTAACTTTGAGTGTCTTTTTACTAATATCATTTTTCATGAAAACAAACAGCTTACTATCGGAAATATTTACAGACCTCCCTCTGCTTCCACTGATTCTTTAAATGGTATCTTGGCTACTATTAATTCTCTTGACAGACACAATGAACTGATCATACTGGGTGATTTTAATAATAACTGGTTGGATCGGTCTTCCTCGGGTGATAGAAATCACTTAGGCAGCGTAAACCTTACTCCAATAATAAAAGAACCCACGAGAGTTGTTGGCCGTTCTGCTACATTGCTTGATTGGATTCTTGTTTCCAATCCAGATAGGATTATTAAATCGGGTGTTTTATCAGACTGCTTTAGTGACCATTCTATAATATATTGCATCTGGAAAATTAAAATACAGAGTTCCCCATATAAATATATCACAATAAGGCAATGTAAAAATATTAATATTGATTACTTCATAAGGGATATATTAGATATTAGATGGGACAGGCTTCAACTAATTCCACTTTTAGAAGAGGCATGGAATTTCTTCCATACTGAAGTAAAAACCATAATTGATAAACATGCTCCTGTGAGAACGATTAAGGTCAAAGGTAGGCATTTACCATGGATGAATTCTAATTTACTTCAACTATTCAAACAAAGAGATAAAGCTTGGGTTAAATATCGTCTCTCAAAAGATGAATTGGATGGGTCAATTTACAGGCAGTTAAGGAATAAATGTAAAATTGAAACTAGGAATGCCAAATCAAATTATTTGAGACTGTTTCTCTCGCGATTTCATTAACCCATGGCAATTCTGGATTCATTTAAATAACATTCTTAACAAAAATAAAAAAAACATTTGTGAAGCGAATATGCAAGGATAATGACACTTTAACTGATCCTTTGCATATAGCTCATGCCTTTAATCATCATTTTTCGTCTTTATGTAGTTCAAAATCTGTTTGCTCTGATGGTTTGGCATGGTCTTCTTATTCTTCTATGCCTGCTGGCTCTTTTTCATTTAAAAAGATTATGCTTACTGATGTCTTTAATGTATTACAGGACCTTAAATTAAATTGTAGTGCAGGACCAGATGAGCTGGAAGCTAAGTTTATCAAAATTGCTGCTCACATATTGATCTTTCCTCTTGCAGATCTTTTTAACTTATCACTAACTACTTGTACTGTGCCACAAATTTGGAATGCTGCAAGAGTGACACCTCTTTTTAAAGGTGGAGACCAATCGGATGTGAATAATTATCACCCGATTTCCATCATTTGTGTAGTTGCTAATATTTGAGAAACTAATTTTTAATCAATTAACTGTGTACATTAATTAACTACAATATCTTATCTCCACATCAATCTGGCTTTAGAGCCAATTTTCTACTTCAACTGCTCTCGTAAAATTTACAGATGATGTCTTCTCAGGTTTTGATAAAGGTAATTTCATTGGTGCTGCTTTCATTGATCTTTCAAAGGCCTTTGATATGGTTGACCATTATCTTCTACTGGATAAGCTTTACTCTATTGGTTTGAACAAAAATCCTCTGCTTTGGTTCAACTCTTATTTGCATAATAGATGTCAATGTGTTGTTTATCAAGGATTCCAGTCAGATTACTTAATTGTTGATAAAGGTGTTCCTCAAGGCTCAACTTTAGGCCCCTTACTTTTTTCAATCTTTATCAATGACCTGGCACAAGTTTGTTCTCATTATGAATTAGAGCTCTATGCTGATGATACTGTTGTCTACACCTCTGATCGGGATTTGTTGCACGATCTGACTTTGATAAAGTACAACAGTGGTTGTTCATTAATAAACTTCTGTTGAACATGAAGAAGTCCTGCTGCATGGTATTTTCCACGATACAAAATCGTCGTTGTGCTTCAGGTTTTGAAATAAAGTTTTTAGATGGGTCCCTTATGCAGATTGTTGAGGAATTTAAATATTTGGGCCTTTGGCTCAACTCCAACCTTACCTTTAAAGTAACACCAGGTAACTTTTGCTCTCGGGGTCTCCCTACAGTTGGGAAACAGTATTGTCCTCTACTACTGTCGTAAACTCTGTCATCCTACATGCACGTGCATTTGTTGACAACCATGATAGCCCTGAACACTGTAGGAGGAGGTCACATAGAGTTGTTCTGCTTGCGTCGCGTGTGAAATGTCTTCATCCCAGGTACAGTGGCATATATTTCAGCATGTCATATGAATATAATTTCATGGGTTTTATTTTTTTTCTAACGACAAATGATCGCGATCACGTTATAAACGTCAGATCACGTTTGTAAGCCAGCGTCACTATAGCCTAGTCTATTGGTTACCGTTTTACTGAATCTATATGATACTTCAATGCAATCTTTGAGTGGTAGATAATAACCATATATCGTCAATATTATAATATCAAGCTACCATAAATTAATCTGCAAATTTTACAAATCGATTTGCATTATAGCTTGAGGCAAGACAAATAAACAAATATCACAGACATGTTAGGTATCCTAAAATATGATTTTGTACATCTTATATATTTACTTGCAAGAATGTAGCCCCTACCAAACTTGTACACGCCGTTTAGACATAGGCTTTCATTTGATTTTTTTCTTTGTACATGTAGAGTACACTTTTTAGGTCAAACATTTGCTATTTGCATTTCATCGATTGCAAAGTTCAAATCAGAACGAGAATGCCAGCGATAGCTAACCATCAAAAACTAGAATATCGTTTATAATAATTTGCTACTCTACTATCATTACTTGATTCATGAAGATAAACGGAGGATAAGATAGCTTCCGTGACATAGTCAGGCAGACAAAAAAACAAAACAAAGAGATGGTATGCAAGCAATATACTTACTAGTCCAAAAGCATGACAGCCAAGTCCTTATCGGTCGGGCACCCCTCCTCCTCCTTCAGCTCACTCCAGCGAGAAAACACTTGCCCAATGTTGATCCTCGTTCTGCCTTTAACGCGATCACTTTCTCTTTTTCTCTTTTTGCTTTGCTCCAATAAAACCTTTGCTGGAAGTGGCGGTGGTGGTGGAAGTTACGTATAAGCAGTCGAAATTTGTAGTTCTCTTTGTTCGCCGGTTACTACCCGAAACCCGAAGTTTAAAAGTACAATTAAAAACACTACAGACCCCGTCAGGCTATGGCAGATGTGTCATTTAACCAATTGTAAGTCGATGTACCATCACAACAGACTTGGAAATATATTATGAAGGTTGAAAAGTTACCTAGTGTTACTTTAAGATACACATTGATAATATCATTAGGAAAGTATACGGATGTCTTAACACTTTGTACAGATCAATTAATTGTTTTTCAATTCAAGTTAGAAAAAAAATATTTCTCAACTGGTAATACCAATTATTGATTATGCAGACATAGTTTACACTAATACATTTGAGTCCAATCTCAAACCTATTAATGTTATATTCAACTCTTTTTGCAGATTTATATTGAAATCTCCATTTAAAACTCACCATTGTTTTATGTATGATTCATTAAACTGGTTGCAACCTAAACAACGAAGGGACTACCACTGGATTTTATTTATCTTTAAATGTGTTCATTTCAATTGTCCTGAATATCTTAAACAGCATTTAATACCCTATTGCTCAACATACTCACTGAGACACCTCCAATGTCCAACATTTTTTAAGGTTCCAAGGTTACTTTCTGTAGCTGGTAGGAGAGCATTTCATTATAAAGCCCCTCATGTCTGGAATAACCTTCCTCTTTATTTGAGATCTATTTCTTCAATTGGTTTATTCAAATCATCACTTTTTACTTTTCTTAAAACTACATCTTCTTGTAATTAGGGACCACAATGGTATTTCATTTAATGATCTATGTAGAAAACATATAGTTGTATACATCTTTTCTTTTCTGGTTTTTCTCTGACATTTCTGTGTGAGATGTGTTAATATACTTTATTAAGTGTGCTATGTTATTTGTGGGGTCAAGGGCAGGTGAGCGAGTTGATGTTTTGAATGTGTGTCTGTGTTTTTCTTATGTGGATGCTGTGTGGTTGTCTTTTGTGTCTGTACATGTATATATAGATGCAGGACCGTACAATCAAAACAGTCCCTGAAGACGAAAAATTGTTGACATGTTCTCCAGGCTCCCCTTATAAACTTCCGGGTCGCACTAGTGATGATGTCATAGTCTGTCACTGGCCAATAGGACTGGCGTGATTAGATAAGTGTTTCAGACATTGGTTCATGTGAAGGCGTTCCCCATAGCTCTCTGACGCAGTACGAGTTCCCTTTCGAAAGCGAACTCAAGACTACAATGGAGGTGTTTCAGGGATTTCAGAAAAAGTCCCTTGAGATTGGACTTTGTTACTCTGAAAACTGCAGACCGTTCGTCTTTAAGTGTGCAGTGACCTTGTTTGTGTATTTATTACTTGCAAAAAAATGGCCTTGTAAAAGATTAGTGTAACTACTGTGCAGTTTTGTGTTTTTTAAAAAAAACTTTAATTCAGGGTTTTCTCTTGCTCAATCAGAGCAGAAAGATGCAAAGTGTGTTGATAAGAGCTGAAAATAGCTTAATCCCTCTCTGTCCTGGAGCTTCACTCCTTCTCCTGCTGTACCAGCCAGAGGACAAACCAACACATCCTCCCTGCAGAAGGGATTAACTCTCACAGGCTATTTCAGGAGTTAAATCTTTTGTGAGATTCATCCACATTCCTTCAGTAGTGTAAACACTCGCCAACCCATGAGCTGAGAACGGTGACGGGCTGCCGGCCATGTTCACTGCATCTGGAAGAAGAGGGGTTTGACATTAAATATTTACACTTTTAGTATGTTGCTATTTCAGGTTATTTGATTCATGTATCAAACTGTTGGTTTGTCTGTCCGTCCCTCCATCCATCAATCTGTCAGTTCATTTGTAGGGAATCTCCTCTAAAGTGTGTTCCTGCAGATTGCAAAGACAAACATTTCATTACAATAAAGCAATATCACTTGAGCTAGAGTGACCTAATTACCATATTTAGATACTCCGTACAACAGCATGATTTGTAACTGTATATACGTATCTATACTGGACAAAAGTTTGGAATAATTAAGTTTTTTTTACATGTATTTTCGAATGCTCACCACTCTCATACATTTATTTGATCGAAAATACAGAAACAACAGTAACATGGAAATATTGAGCTCAAAATCAGCATGTCAGAAAGATTTCTGAGGATCGTGTGACACTGAAGACAGGAGTAATGATGCTGAAAATACAGCTTTATCACAGGAATAAATTACATTTTATTTTACATTGTACTAATATTTCACAATATTACTGTTTTACTGTATTTTTTATCAAATAAATTCATCCTTTCTTTCAAAAACATTTAAAAACATTGACTATTGTATACGTACAGTACTGTATATATACAGTATATGGTAAGTGATCTTGTGTATGTATGTTACAGGGTGTGTTTGTATTGTATTACTCTTGTTTTCTAATCTAAATGTTTTTACTGTGAACATGTGCTCACTGTGTTTAGGCTGAAGTCTTTGGATGAAGGTATAGATGGATGGATGCGACAGCTCCTCAAATCCCTGCAGGAGGGCTCACTGTCTGAGCTTGGCATGACACCTGTCGAGGTATGTAACGAGCTGAATTATCTAAGCTTGTGACCATTGACAATGTATGTGTGTCTGTTCACTCTACAAGTATTTGGGCAAATTTCGTACATTGAAATGTTGTGTACTTTTGTGTGTGTGTGAGAGAGAGAGAGAGAGAGAGAGAGAGAGAGAGAGAGAGAGAGAGAGAGAGAGAGAGAGAGAGAGAGAGATGTGCGTGTATGCTGGAGAAAGAGAGATTTAATAATTCAGCAGTGTTATAATTGGCTCAGTATCACCTCCGAAAATCAGCTCTGAATCACGCTATCTGTACAGAATGTCTCCTCGCAACCCTGTAAAGTAACTCTGTATGTGCGTGTGCATGTTTAACTGAAAGTCCTTAAATCTGAAGCGCACTATAAAAGGAATAGTGCACCCAAGAAATTAAAAGTCATACTCATCATGTAATTTCAAACCCTTGTATTATTTTTTTTCCATGGAACACACGAAATAGTATTTATTATCATTATTATTATTATTTGTGTTCCATTGAAAAAAACAAAAAAACATCATAGCATACAGATTTGGAACGATATGGTTTGACTTAATAATGGCAGAAATTGTATTTTCTGGGATAAAGTGTTCCTTGCTACTAAAACCACACACTTCCCTGTCTTTAATTGTTGGTACATAATCAGGTATAGCAGCACCGCCCCAAACTCACACCATTGGCAGAGAGCTGCCTCAGACTGTTGTGATTGGCCAAAATATGCAGGCGAGGCAGCAGTCAGATTTTTTTCATTGCTGTTTACAGAGCCTGTGTGATTTCTCTGGGCTACTATTTCAGTGATATCTGACAGCAGGGACATTTCATCTGTGGTATTCAAAAATAAAATGTGCTTACAGCAGCTTTAAGATGGAGCAAAAAAATAAATAATTCTGAATAAAAGTGCTGGTCAGTGCAGAACTTGCCACCACATTTCTAAGGTGTTCTTGGAGGGCTTTGAGGTTGCCTGTTGCTATGCCAATTTCTTAGTGGTTGCTATGGTGGAGCCCTAGTCAAAAGAGCCAATTCCTTGTAGGCTAACTGTGATATTTCATCCCTTAGATATGGCTCATGTCCCTCTTTCTATGTAACTATAATAGAGGGATGTAACTTTACAAATGACCGCTGACTCCAAAGCTGTTGTCACAGCACAGCTCATGCAGTTTAAGTGAATGGCCTCTAGAGGTAATGTGAACCATTTTATTTAGTTCTATCACAGCCTTTTATCTTATTTCATTGATTCCTAACCAAGGGTAATTGTTGAAAATAAAACATTTCATGTGGTGTTGTTGGAGGTGTTGAGCTTTACTGATGGGTACAAAAAAGTTTGGGAAACACTGACTTACATGATATATCTGGATTTGGATAATTTGTTATTTGATCAATTTCAGTTTCATTTAACTCCTTTACAAGACAATATTCATGCTGTTTTTAGTCATTGCTTTTTTCAGCTCATGTTTCTCTGTGTGTGTGCCTTTGCCTCTTCAGCGAGTCTCTACAAAGTTTTCTTATGTGACGTACAGGAAGTGAACTTATATTCGAATAAGCTGGAATGTGCTTCTTTGAACAGTTCTATTGAAAAATTCTCAAGCAAGAAGTGTGTGTGCATAGTCAACGTGGGTGTCTCGCTCCTCCATTTATCCGTGTGCAGTCTTTGTCTCCTGCCTTTACTCCAGCAGCTAAAGAAAGTGATCTGTTATCTCTATTCAGCTCCTAATGTCAGCTAGTTCTGAACACAAAAGAGACATATCTAGTGTGTGTGTGTGTGTGTGTGTGTGTGTGTGTGTGTGCGTGTGTACAGTGTACAGTGTGTACGCTGTGTTATAATGTCATGGGACGAGTGATTGATGGACAAAATTCCCCAGATGGACATTAATTCCATACACAGAAACAAACACACACATCTACACTATTGAGGAGAGGAGAGGAGAGGATGGAGAGGAGAGGAGAGGAGAGGAGAGGCAAGCAAATATATAAAGTGTACTTACAGAACATACAGATATTACTATAGCAATAGGGCATTTATAGGGCATATTTTATAGCCATGTTGTTTACTGTGGCCGTGGGTTTTCTCGCAGAATTGGGCTACTTTTACACTGTTTCTGCAGGTTGTTTTTCTTTCCCACGGGTTAAAACAACCCGCCTTTGATCGACCAATGGCAAAATCAGAAAACCTGTTTGAAAACAGCCATTATTTTTAGTGCAGAAATGACATTCTTCATCATTAAATGCCAAAACACAAATACATACACACATATTTGACTCTTTTGAGTGTTTTGCATCAGACAGTGTAGTTTCCCTGGTGATAACATTGTAAGGGCAGAGGCCATGCCCTCAAGAGAGGATTGTCACACACACAAGCATACTAACTCACACTCTCTCTCTTTCTTTCAGAACCATGGACAGCTCTCAGTGAGCAACACGATTGGTTGAGAGAGAGAGAGAGAGAGAGAGAGAGAGAGAGAGAGAGAGAGAGAATCACCAGCGAATGGAGTGAGTAAGCAGTGAGTGTTGAAGAGAGCTGGAGGGATGGAGATCAGAGAGCAAAAAATAAGGTAGAGAAAAAAAGGATAGAGGAACTTCAAGAAAGGACAGATGCTATAGCTCTTCTCTTTGCCTACTGACGCCTGAGCTGGGTTCAACGCTGCGTGTGTGTGACGCGCAAGTGTGTGTGTGTGTGTGTGTGTGTGTGTGTGTGTGTGTGTGTGTGTGTGTGTGTGTGTGTGTGTGTGTGACGGCAACCGCGGCAGCAGCAGCAGAAGGGGAGGAAGGATCAAAGAGATTGTAGGACACGATGCATTTAGCATCCTAACGTCTCTACGCACACACTGCAGCCGG
This sequence comes from Siphateles boraxobius, assembly GCF_051911475.1. Lineage (NCBI taxonomy): Eukaryota > Metazoa > Chordata > Actinopteri > Cypriniformes > Leuciscidae > Siphateles > Siphateles boraxobius. Next base: position 17,251,794 of record NW_027509186.1, on the reverse strand, counting down.
CAAAAGGAGAACACGCTCATACTACGCGCATCCGCAAGCAGCCCACCCCAAACACAGTCACACACACACACACACACACACACATACACCAAGCACATACATGTGGGGACAGCGCAGATGAAGCAACTACCAAAGGGAGGTGTGGATCATTCCAGAAGCGTTTGGTAGGGGAGGGGAGGGGACAGCCTTGGTGGCCGTAGCCCAGCAGGAGCGGTCGTAGGTGGGCAAGGGTCGGACAGTTTTCTTCAGAGCTCTGGAAACACCAAAGATGGACATGTCCTTCATCTCTCTCTTCCTCGCGGCAGTGTCTGCTTCCTCCGAGCCGCGTCGCTCTCGCCGGGCTTGTCTGTCAGCCGTGTGCGTGTCCGCAGGGGGATTCGATAACGTGCGGTTTTGAGAAACGCACACGCAGAACACACCTGGAGATCAGCTGTTCCGATTCACTGATACCGTGAGTGTAACCATGTGTATGTCTCCATCCAGATGTTTTTTTTTCCTCATTGACATCTTGTCCTTTTCTTTATCTTCATCAGTTCTTCATAGTCCGTGTGACAGAAAGAGTCAAACTGAGCATCAACGGATTGTTTGGGATCCAAATCACCATATTACCCACAATTCGCATCAACATTTTCAGATTCATTCATGATTCAACCTCTTTTTATGGCATCTGTATAGCTTGAGATCCATCTTACAAATTTCAGTGAAATTACTATTCAATGAAAATTATGTTATTTACTCACCCTCATGTCATTTCAAACCTGTTTGACTTTCTTTGTTAGAGACATTTCTGTAGAACATAAATTAAGATATTCTGAATGTGAAAAATGAGCAGTGTTTTTGGTCCATACAATGAAAGTCAAATGTTGTTAGAACCTTAGTGTTCTTCAGAAGACTATAAAAGAAATACAGTAAAATAGGTTTGGAAAGGCAGCATTTTTGGGTGAGCCATCCCAAATGTGAGTGTGCCTTGTTAGAATCGCTACATATTGGTGCATTTTCATGGTTCCAGTGACTGTCTTGTGTTTTAATGGTTCGGGATCTACTCACATTTGGCCTGTTGTGTGTGTTTGAAGGCTATTTCTATGCCTTAGTTATGAATTGGCACTGTTAATGTTGTGGTGGTGAATTACAGATCAATGAAATGAATGCTAAACTCTACTCAACGAGATCCATTGATGTGGTGCTGTGGTCTCGCTGACCTATTTTGTACGTGTGTGTGTGTGTGTGAGTGCCAGCAATGGGAATATGGCATCTTGCCACCTCATCACTCTGAAAAAAGAGACTTAGTATTAGACGTTTTATTAAAATCCATACAATCACATACACAAATAGTTATAAAACATAATCCTGAAACATGATCCATCTGCAGCAAACATCTACAGAGTAGAGGAGAAGAATATCGTGTTTCATGCTTTTGGCATTACATCACACACACACACACACACACACACACACACACACACACACACACACACACACACACACACACACACACACACACACACACACACACACACACACACACACACACACATACGGTAGGGATATCACGCCTGCCAGTGTAAAGCGGAACTAATGCATCTTCAGCACAGAATTAGGTTCCCAGCTTCCTGCATTATGTCAGCACACTAGGATACTGTTGCCTGGAAACCTACAGTTCCTTCTCCTCACATTCCATTTATAGAATACAGCTGTGTGTCCCTGTGTAAGTAAAAGTGGTTGTGTTGGCATCCACGGGCATGTGCAGGTGTGTGTGTGTGTGTGTGTGTGTGTTTGTGTGTGTTTGTTTGCTCTCATGGGTGTGTAAAGAAGTGTGTGGAAGATGTTTAATGGAGGAAAGATAGATGAGTAAGTGGGATTGTGACTGAGGAAGGGGATGGAGAGGGAGGGAGACAATCTGAGATCAGAGTCTGTATTAAGAAATGCTGAATAATACAACAGAGCACTGGATGACGGATCTTCACAAAGTTGTAAAAATAAACTTGACATACTCTCTCACACACAACTACAGGCTGAACATTATTTATCTCAATGTATAGTGTACAGTGTTCGAGAGCTTGTAGAAAAACCAGTAGGATGAAATAAGACCTGTAAGTGGCACGTAATGTTGGGCCAGATGTTACCACTGTTTGCATGTAATGTTAAGTGACTGACTGATCTAGTCTTTACCGGTTTATATACTTTGTGGGCAAAATTGTCCCCAGAAGTTAGTGATGAGTAGACAGACAGAACGATGGATGGATGGATGGACTGAACAATAGATGGATGGATGATGAAGGGATGGATGGATGGATAGATTGACTGAACAGTAGATGGAGGAATGACGAAGGGATGGATAGATGAATCGATGGATGGATGGATGGATGGATGGATTGACTGAACAATAGATGGATGAATGGATGGAGGGATGATGAAGGAATGGATGGGTGGATTGACTGAATAATAGATGGATGAATGGATGGATGGAGGGATGATGAAGGGATGGATTGAAAAAATTGTCACCAGAAGTTAGTGAGAAGTAGACAGAACAATGGATGGACGGATGGATGGACTGAACAATATATGGATGGAATGATAGATGGATGGAATGATAGATAGATAAAAGATAGATAGATAGAACAATGAATGGAAAGATAAGACAGACAAACTAAGTGAATAATGTGCTTTTATTATATTAAGGTTTGTTTGTCAGTAGAAATTATAATTAGCTGTATATATAAATAATCCATATCTGCGTTATATCTTCATTTAGATAGCTATTTAAACATGTGTGTTAAACATGCTAGCTCTTGCCCTTTCCCTGCAGTGAATCATGCTCTTCAGTGTTAAAGGATAACAAATTCCCCAGAGAACACATGCTAGTGTGTGTGTGTGTGTGTGTGTGTGTGTGTGCATACGTCCCCACTTTTCCTCCGAAGTTCATTGTGTTTTTATATAAAGAGCAAGCTCTCAAGAGGACAGTATGCCATTGTGTGTGAGACACTCATGTCTCTCTCTCTCTCTTCATCTGTCTTTCAGGCAGTCTCTCTGCTGTGCTGAAGGATGGAATCAGGGGAAGACGAGTGCACCCGTTTCCTACAGTACGTGGAGGACAGTGGTCTGAGGCCGTATGACGAGCTGGTTATCCAGAACGCCTCCGACATCGCTCGAGAGAGCGACCGCGTCCGCAACCACACACAATGGACATACCTACAGGAGAAAAACCAGAAGAAGAGACGGCAGGAGGAAGCTATCAAGAGGTACACACTCATGGCTAGAGATATTTAAATGTGAATATTGCACATAATTAATGCTATTGGCTATTACTCTTGTACATACTTAGGGATTTGAACAAACCCCCTAAATCAAAGTATATAATTAAGACTGCAGCTCATCCTGCACTGTTATTACTTGCTAATAAAGGGATCAGACTTATCATTGACACCTGGCAAACAACAAAATTGGCAGAAATATCCCAGAGATACATATTGAAGGATATTTTCGAACTAGAATATCATGGAGACCTGGCAACCACCCAGAACCCCCTAGCAACACCTTAGCAACCACCCAGAATGCCTCAACCTTTTTAACTTGAAGGCCCCTGTTGTCTGACACACATATATGCTGACTTTTTTATTGATATATTTAATAAACATGGTTAATTCCTATTAAATTTCTTTATTTATTTTTGGTGAAGTAAGACAGAAGTGATGTTCTGTATTTCAGAACTATAAATCCTTCAATAAAATATATTAGAGTTAGATTATTTAGAATGTATTAATAATAATTGATTCATTTAAATATTTTTAAGTCATCCTGAGGCCCTCAAGTTGGCTCCGGGCCCCCAGTTGAGAACCACTCCTTTAACAACCACATTGCACCTCAACGTCATGTCAGTGATTTTCTTAATGAACAAGCACCACTCGCAATTTCTAAAGAAAATGTAAACGTCAAGATAATATTAATCCCACTAGTATGTTGAGCTCTTTAACATTTGTTAGTCGGCCACATGTGGAGAGAGAGAGAGCAGCGAGAGAGGCAGGGAGAGTCACTGGTCCTGAGCTCATAAAGTCAATGAGGAAATAGCTGGATATTAGAGAGGCAAACACAGAGTCGATGACAACCTTTGGCCATTATGGTGTGTGTGTGTGTGTGTGTGTGTGTTTGTGTGTGTGTGTGTGTGTGTGTGTGTGTGTGTGTGTGTGTGTGTGTGTGTGTGTGTGTGTGTGTGTGTGTGTGTGTGTGTGTGTGTGTGTGAAAAGAGAGTGACAGAGAGTAATTTAGAACAGACATTTCAGCCAATCTAATAAAAGACAGACACAAAAGGATGCTCTGATTTAACTAACAGCGGCCCGAGGTGTGCGTTAGTGTTTGTAATTATATTCCACTGCATTTGTATTCTCCTTTATTGTTATTTTGACTTCTATGTAGCTAAATTTGGATCCACAAAATGCTGCATGCAACACATTTTACTTCAGTAGTAATGTATTTCTGAGGGGAAAAGTTTATTAAAGGAGTCATAATGTAGTATTAACTTTGATACCCACGCTCTATTATAGTCATTTCATGCCCTTCTAAAAAAGAAAAATTGGAAAAAAATAAACACAGAGCTCGTTTGACCCTTATTTCTGAATGCATTATTGTCTCGCGAGATCTGATGCGAGGTTTTGGCTGTCGTGGACGGTCATTTTAATAATGCAAATGAGGGGCGCGTTGATTGGTGGCAGGAAGGAGGGGGCTTGACACCGCAGGTAACTTCAGCATATCATTCCAAAAAGAGATCATGGCGCAAGTTGTTAATGAACCCGACCTGGCCGCGACCTACGGGATTCAACCGTATATGTTTGAGCCAGACTCTGAACCAGAGCTGGAAACGGAAGAGGAACTACAGTCAATTGAAGGACGTCTACATCAACATGTCTCTGAATGGTAAAGACAATTTTTTTGACTGAGACATACATTAACATCAGTAACGAGCTAAAACGTTTTTTGCTATTTTCTCCCAAAGATAGCTTTAATTTAATGTAGATTACATTAACGGAGATGTAGTCTACTTTATTTTCAGCTTACAGTGGTTATAGAGATTAACGTTTGCTATAATGTGTTGTTTTTGCCTTTTTTGACGTTGTGGTTTTTTAGATATTTAATAATTTTCTAATAATGTTTTGTGGTATATTGTTTTCAGAATTACATTTAGCAAACGGTTTTAGGCACTGAGCATGGACTCCTGTACCGTAACTAACGTTACTGTAGTGTAAAACAAAGTGGAAAGATGTGGCTAGCATTCGTAGAGTCCATTCCCCGTGTTTACATCACATACATTAACCGCATTAGTAGTTAGCTGCTGTTTGTTACACAAAATATAGTAATAAAAACACAGTCTTACCGTTTCAAATTCAGGCAAGTCCCTGATTGTTGGAATGGCACCTTTTTCCAAACGTAGCTTCGATGCCAACTTCGCCTGATATTGCCCCAAATTTGTAAAAGATTCTTTTGTGAAATGTTTAGCGCAGACACCTAACGTTGAGCAAGTTGAGATGGTTGTTGGAACAGCGTCATTAAAAATAAATTTCATCCACTTGTCCCTTGTAGTTTGGTCAGTTTTGGGTAAAGAAAAAACATTAGAATGTGGATTATGACAGTCAACCACAGAGCAACTCACGTGTGCACTACGTTTCTGCATCTTTCTTGACTGAATATGATGGGGAGAGGGGCAGGGCGGGCCTCCTCTGCGGTGTCCATATATGGTATATCCGGCCCCGTCTTGACGTCAAGTCGGGGGAGAAATTGAAATCTCGTATTTGAGTGCGCGTGCACGTTGGCTAGTTTAAGAACCCTGGGGTAAACAAACGCTTCACTTTTGAATATCGGCATCCCGGCCAATGTATAATCGTTAGTCAATCATAACATACATTGATTCTCATGGAAAAGTGAAAATTGCACATTATGACTCCTTTAAATTATATTAACTAATATTCAAGTAATATATATCCAAGTCTAATTATATATAGCAAATCTCGGCTGCATGATTGTTTATATCGTCACAAAATGTAAACTGTATTATCACACAGCTCTCAAGTTGGATATTATATCCAACTTTATTTACAGATATACAGTACATTCACATAGCGATATATACTAGCAAATAATCTCAAGAGCCTGATTTTGGGGATATAAATTGGATATACATGCTCAACTTTATCCACATAAATACAGTGTACTTGCATAGAGCGATATATACTATAGCATATCTCAACTGCTTGATTGCTTGTATCGTCGCAAGATTTAAACTATATTATAATATCACTAAATGTGACTATAAGTAGGGGTGGCCGATATGTCGGAAAACCTTATATCACGATATGAGTAATTTTATTTCACGATAACTATATATATCTTCACTTTTTTTTGATACCATTGATTTTTGATTTTACCATTGCAATTTCATAAATCTCCTACTTCAATATCACTAATACTAAAAAAACTAATACCAGCCTAACTAGTATTTACTAACTAGTAAAAAAAAAAAAAAACTGTCAAGCTTACTAAAGACAAGTAAACAGTCACTAGGACAAAAAACTACAATAGAACTACAATGGATTTTGACACGTAAATTTGTGTATTTGACCGTACATGCGTCAAAGTCGTCAAAAAGAACTCCGTTCACTATTCGCACGCTTAATGAGCAGTGGCTTTATGTGCGTGCATTCCAGGTGTGTGCGCTCCGAAACATATGCCGAAATGAGTTCTCTTTTAATGCTTATTGTGCTTGAATGGTTTACAATCACTTGTTTATTAAACCACAAGGGCTTCGTGACGGCGCCGCACGGGAACGTCACGTCTGCGTAACCCCGATAGAGACTATAATCCGAAATTCACCCCTAAAAAGGAATGAAGATATTAAGATATTATAAATAACATCATGAAACAAGCGCTATTTAATTTGTCTTTCGTTTCACATTCCTTTACTCTCCCTGCCTGCTTCATTCGACTTTTATCCTTCCGCTCTCTCTTTATCAGCAACTTGTCCTCTCAACCCCCTCATTTTCCCCTTTAACCCTACATTTCCTCCTGTTTGTACCCTGTAATCGAACCTCAGATTCTTTCCTCCTCTTTAGCATCTCTCTGAGAGGTCTGAGTGGTTGCCCTCTTTTCATACTGCTTGGGTCCTCTTACAACAGTAATGGGGCGTAAGTGGGGTGTTCTTCATGAGGAGAGGAGGTCAATGACACACACACACACACACACACACACACACACACACACACACACACACACACACACACACACACACACACACACACACACATACAATTGTGAATTCATCTGTGGTTTGTATCTCTCTTGGAGGTGTTTTAGTGAGATTAAACAATCAGGATTACAGAATGCAGATGAAATTTCATTAATATGACTCATGAAAGAGGATCAAAACACACATATAAACACTGACAGTGGGAGGGCCTAAAGTCACACCTCCCTTAGACTGGAGCGGGAAAAAGAGGGTCTGTCACCATGGAGACAGAGGGGTGAGTTTCTATGGCAACAGTGGGCTTGGTCCCCGTCTCCCTCTCGTCTCTAAATTTAGACTGCTGGCCCCTGAGGACACATGTACACACTCCTTCGAAACACAAAACAAAAATCAGGTTTGTATGTTTCACTCAACTGTTATCACACACATAGAGAAACCCATTCAAGGACACACAATGGAATATCTGGATCTGATGATCTTAATGGACCTACATAATACCGTAAATCCTGTTATAACTCACCTCACTCTCATATATGAGTGTGTGTATGTTGATGAGGCTTAAAATGAATTTTTGAATATGATTGGATTGGGAAATTAATATGAATTTATATGCACAAATGTTCTATAGATACACCTGTGAATGTTTCTCTATAAGCAAACAATTATGTATACAAGTATGTATTATGAGTTTTTCTATACCATACTTCAATTAAGACAAGCAAACTTTATTTGCTGTGGTGTTAAAACAGGTTGGTCAATCTCACAAAGAAATGTCCAGATTATATTTCACCCGGAAAATAAGAAATTATTATACATTCAACAAAAAAATTAAGTGTATTTTAGGATAATTAATTTTCCAGTGTCACTTTATTTTCATAACATTAACAATTTTGATATCATTATTGTAATGAAGTAATGAAAATGTTCATTTTTTAAACTCAAAAGAATAATAAAGGTAATGAATCCACTGGAGGCAAGTTGAACTGAACCCATGCTCAGATTTAATTCAAAATAAACAAAGACTTGACTTAAACCATGAACTAAACTTGAACAAACATAAAGTCACAAAACAGCAGATACAGAAACAAAGCTAGACACCAGACAATGAGAATATAAAGGCTATGTATATACACTTTGACTAATGACTTAAGACACACCTGAAAGCAATGAACAATGAGCCAATGACAAAACAGAAAAGAGAACCACACGACTAGAACAACCAATGAAAACATAACACATGAACCAATTAAGGGCGGCACATGACATGATCACTTGAGGAAATTCTGCCGAGAAGACTCAATTGTTACTTCACTCATTACCTTCTCATCTGTCCAATCCTTTTCTAATACTGTGGTATATAAGATAGGTACTGACACATGTCTGAGTTTGGAGATGCTGAAACTTCCATTTACCTCCATCCTCCTCACCACCACCAGGATGGTTCCTTCCCCTCCACTTGAAATTCAAAATAAAAAACAAGAAAACATCAACAAAACCAAAACTATGGGTTGCTCCAGAAAGCTAAAGAAAACACAAAAAGTCCAGGAGGGTGGCGGAGCAGAGGAGGTCCAGGGGGAGGATTGGAGGGCCAGGCCCATGAAGAGGATGAAGCCGTGGAGCAGTGGTGAGTCTGGAAGATGGGGTGAAGGACCAAAACATGGAAGATCAGGTGGTCGTGGTGAGGCCAGTGGAGATGGAAACCATCAGGGCAGTGCTGGTGGAACATGGGTGACATGGGGCATAGACAGTCCGTGAATGGCCTCCATGGGCATGACATGGCAGGAAGAGAGTTCTCAAGCGCTGGTCTACCAGAAGCACTGTGGGTAATGGGATGATTTCCGGGACCACCAGACTTAGACTTGGGACACCCGGATAGACCTACTCGCCGCTCGCACTGACCTCAGTTGTGGATCCATAACACTGGCGGTTAGTCTTGTCCACCCTGATTAGATCCAGTGACGCTGGTGCTTGGGTATTATCACTACTAGTCTAGTCTTCTACTATTAATAGCCTATGGTCTTCATTGGCTGCCCTCAAACAACGTCTACTTTGACCTGCCATAAAACACTATAGCATCGTGTTGTGTATATGTTGAGAAGACATGTTTTCTGCTCTGGTGAGGAATTACAGTTGCAACATCTCATAATTTACTACAAACTGAGTAGCGTATCACTGAGTAATGTCCTGCTCAAGTAAGTCGTCCTTATATAAATTAGAAAATATAATTTCTTCTTTTTTAATATATTTTTTATTTTGGGATAAATAATAACCTGGACATTTCTTGAGAGTTGTCAGATTCATCATAGTAGTAGTGGTAGTAGTGTGTGTGTGTGTGTGTGTGTGTGTGTGTCTTTACTGTATTGTAGAGGAAGTGGGTGAACTGTCTAACACAGCTTTCCAGATATTAATGACAATTCATGTTCAATAAATTGCCTGGAAATAGTTTTGACATTGTTGCCATAGCAGCAGCCAGAAGCCCTGAAACCAATTTAGTGTCTAACGCAAACCTGCAGTCAATGGTATCATCTACACTGTCATAAACAGTGTCCCTATGACCTGACGCAAACATCAACAACAAAAACAAACGGTAAAATGCTACAGCCTTGGATGTGGATCAGCCAATCTACAGACATCCTCAGATCAATAACATGGGCATTGACATATCAGTGAATGTCAAGAAAAGGTCACTTTGATGCATTACCTTGGTAGAAGAATGAGAGAGGAAAACAGTCATATTACTTTAGAGAGCTGTCTATAGATAAAAAGACAAGACAAAAAAAGGTGAAAGGGGTGGAAAAGAAAGAGAGAGGCTGACGAAAATATTTAAAAATGACTCAAAGCATGCAAGGAAAAAATATTGCAGGATAAAGATTGGAGACACGGATAAGAGGTTGATGTATTAGAGCAGGGCTGATGGGTGTGAACTGCAGGACAGGCAAAGACAGAAGTTTATTTACTGAGCTCTAATCAATACAGACAAAAATAACACAGTACTACACACACACACACACACACACACACACACACACACACACACACACACACACACACACACACACACACACACACACACACACACACACACACACACACACACACACAGGCATACCTGCTTCTCTCTGCGTCCATTGAGATTAGTTTGTGTTTGAAACTGAAAGATACAAAACCGTCAATACTGTTAGATCAGGTGCATGTATGTGTATACAATATTTCACACATTTTCATCATATTTCGTGTTCATTGTAGCATGCAAAAATCAATGCATTCTCTGTATCAGTGTATACAGGCAAACTAGTCACTGCGAACCCTTTCCATTAAATCCATTAGCTTTAAAAAATCCAAGCTTAACTGGTATTCTTATGACCTTTAACCCTTCACATACACCCGTTTGATATTCTGTCTTTGAAGAGGCTTTCCATATAAATCCATCTATTGAATTATACTGAGCGAATGATATTTTATATCCCCCAACCCTACCCTTAATCCATCACACAAACCTTTCAGCATTTTCATTAAGACATTATTTATTATGTTTATTAAGCTATTTTTCATTAGCTGCTTCCCACAATTGAAGTGATTTCTGGTTTTACTACCTTGTGGGGACATTTTGCTCCACACAACCTAGGCGAAACCTCACACTCACTCATATGCACACAGACAAGCACCAGTCATTATAAACTAGCCTGGACCAACATACTGTAGGAGTTCATGCTGGTGTTGTCAGCAGGGATAGTAAGCACTACAGTAGTGTGCTAATGTGAACATCCATCAGTGAGGTGATCGAGTCATCATAATGAGCTAGTCTACTGAAATGATGCAGCATATTTTTCTGAGGATAAAAGAGGAATGTGTAGGCTTTTAAGACAGGGTGGTTTGAAGTAAGACATACTTGTTTTTTAGTCTCTTTCTGTAATACAAAATAGCAGACTAGTGTAAACAACCGTTCAAAAGTTTTGGATTGGTACTTTTAATTTAGACAGTAATATTGTGAAACATTATTACAATTTAAAATAACCATCTACTATTTGAATACATCTGTAAAATGTAATTTATTCCTGTGATGTAAAAGGTCAATTGCGGCCAAAAATGAACCTAGGGCTAAATAACACATGAAAAAAAAAATCGCTAGTTAATACCACTAACAAGGCTCAAACTAGACCCACACTAACACGGTAGCATAATTAGGGTCTACCTGCAAACTGAAGCATTGAGAAATTTGTAAGTGTACAGACAGTTTAATAACAAGATACTTTATAAAGACAGTACACTTCACGTATATAGGCAGGAGCCATCTTTGGAAAACAGTCTCCATCAGTCGAACCACGAAGGCCGTGCTACGTCCTGGTCGATAGTCACAGTTCAGCTCACGTAGAACGGCGTTCGTGGTTCAACTGGTCGATGCCCCATACACTAGCGTTATGAGCTAATCTGTGGTTAAACTGAAACTAACGTTAAAACTGGGTACATTCGATTATCATGTAAATGCATCCCAGAGATCGGGCGACTCGGTACCCATGTGTTATTTACCCCTAGGTTCATTTTTGGCCGGAATTGTCCTTTAAAGCTACATTTTCAGCATCATACTCAAGTCTTCAGTGTCACATGATCCTTCAGAAATCATTAGGCAAGGCACATTTTTTTCTAAAGCACACTTAAAAGCCCGTGCTGATCATTCTAATATGTTGATTTTCTGCTCAAGAAACATTTATTATTATTATTATCAATGTTGCAAATAGTTGCGCTGCTTAATATTTTTGTGGAAACCATGACACATTTTTTTTTGCATTCTTTGCAAAGTTCAAAAGAACAGCATTTATTTGAAATCAAAATATTTAGTAATATTATAGAAGTCTGTACTGTCACTTTGGATCAATATACGGAACCCTTGCAGAATAAAATGTATGTAAATTCATTTAAAAAAAAAATCGGTAACACTTTATAATAACTGCATGCTATTAATCATTAGTTAAACATGAGTTAACAGTTAATTCATCATTTATAAAGCATTAATAGGCAATAATACGCAGTTTATAAATACAGCTATGAATGTTTTTTCTTGATTTATAAGCATATCTATAATGTGTTTAATAATTGTATTTTCATACTTTGTTAATGATTAATTAATAATTTCTAAATGAAGTATAGCATTATTTACAAACCAGTCAGTTAACTATTTTTGTGAGCTCATCTAAAGTGAGGACTATTCATGCCTTGTAAAGCATATAAGGAGATTTAAAGACTCAGTAATCTTCTAAACCTAAAAATGAAACAAACACAACACAGTGATACAGAACATAGAAATATTTTACAGCCTTTAAATCTCCTTTGTAAATGCTTTACAAGGCATAACTAGTCTTCACTTTAGATGAGCTCACAAAAATAGTTAACTGACCACTAATAAATGCTTTATAACTACCCGAATTAACCCTGAATTACAGTAGAAATACATGTTAATAAAGCATTTATTATCACACTAAGTAACTATTACTATATGTCTGAATAATACAATGTATGAATGTACATTTAAATAGTTTATTAATCATTTACTTACACTTTCTTAGTAATCCTATGAACCACTGACTCTTAAATAACTGGTTTATAAATAATGCAATATTTCATTTAGAAATGATAAATTGATCATTAATAAAGTATGAAAATACAATTATTAAACACATTATAGATATGCTTTTAAATCAAGAATAAAGTATTTATAGCTGTATTTATAAACTGCTTATTTATGTCTATTAATGCTTTATAAATGATGATTTAACTGTTTACTAATGCTTAACTAATGATTAATAGCGTGCAGTTATTGTCATGATTCTGCCATCATATCCTTGATTTTTCCTAGTCTTGTGGCAGGATCATGACAGACCCATGTTTTGTGTACAAGTGCATGGTCTGTTGTTTGGGCCATGTGCTTGTGTTGTCTCGTTTTGTAACTCCGCCCCCTTGTTACCCTCGTCTTGTCATTATTGTCTAGTCAGTTTCACCTGTCTTCGTCATTAGTGTTCCCTATTTAATCCCCTTGTGTTTGCTGTCTTGTGCCGGTTCATTGTTTGATGTAGTGACATGTGTTGTGTGAATCTGGCTGTGAGTAACTTATTGGAAGTCTTGTTTAAGAGAAATGTTTGTTCCTGTCTTAGTGGTTAGTTTATTGTCTTAGTCTAGTCTATCCTGTCTTGTTTTGCCCCATCGTGGGTTTTGTTTTCTGTTTTTGTTATTAATAAACCCCTGTTTGCATTATTTGCTGTCTGCGATTGGGTTCATCCTTCATCCACATAACAGTCATTATAAAGTGTTACCAAAAAGGCTTTTTGAGTGTGTAGTAGTGGTGGACAAAGAAAAAGAAAAAAATTAGAAGGTACGAGACTATGTTTGCTGGCGTATAGTCTTTCAACTGAAGCCTCAATTCTTCTTTTTTTTTTTGTCATGGGCATTGCAATGTTCATTGTTTCATCAGATTAATCGTCATAATCAGCATTTTAATGTAATGTGAAAAGAGATACGGGAAAAAAGGCGTGACTACAAATGATTGGCCACTCAAGACTGTGAGAAGTGTGACAACTGAGAGGGAGGGAAAAATTGCAGACTGTACAAGAAAGAAAGATAGATGACAGCACATGAATGAAAGGATGGAAATAGAAAAGGAGAGAGAGGATGTGGAGAGACGAGGGATGCTGGTGCAGTGAAGTTGGCAGACAGACTCTCAATCATTCTTTATGAGCCACCACAGCACCACGCCTGTGTGTGCGTGTGTGTGTGTGTGTGTGTGTGTGTGTGTGTGTGTGTGTGTGTGTGTGTGTGTGTGTGTGTGTGTGTGTGTGTGTGTGTGTGTGTGTGTGAGTGTGAGTGAATGGTTACTTAAAGCCAACGTGAGTAAATCCTGTCTGCCCTTTAGTATGATTAGTTTTCCTCACAGAGAGAGAGAGAAAATTTGAGAGACAGCAATTGAACTGACTGCCCCCTTCTCTCTCTCTCTCTCTCTCTCTCTCTCTCTCTCTCTCTCTCTCTCTCTCTCTCTCTCTCTCTCTCTCTCTCTCTCTCTCTCGCTCACACACTTTCT